>NC_048219.1:55455269-55510072 GCF_002007445.2 Ailuropoda melanoleuca | reverse complement strand
TGATCTCTGTGTCTCTTTTTGGCCAGTACCATATTGTTTTGATTATTATAGCTTTGTGTAGAGTATTTTGAAATCTGGAATTGTGATCCTTCCAACTTTGTTCTTTGTACCATAAGGATTTTAGTAGTTTATTCTAGTTCTGTAAAATAAATAAATAAATAAAAAGTAAAAAATGGTTCTTGTATTTTGATAAGGATTGCATTAAATCTGTAGCTTGCTTTGGGTAGTATGGATATTTTAACAGTATTAATTCTTCCAATCCATGAGCATGGAATATCTTTCCATTTGTTTGCGTCGTCTTCAATTTCTTTCATAAATTCAATTCAATTTCTTTCTTTTATAGTTTTTAGAGTATAGGTCTTTCACCTCTTTTTTTCTAACTAGATATATATATATATATGTATATGTATATATATATATATATATATATATTTTATCATATGTTAGTCACCATACAGTATATCATTAATTTTTGATGTAGGGTTCCTTGATTCATTGTTTGCATATAACACCCACTGCTCCATGCAATACATGCCCTCCTTAATACCCTTCACTGGGCTAGCCCATGCCTCCACCCCACCCCTCTAAAACCCTCAGTTTGTTTCCTGGAGTCCATAGTCTCTTGTGGTTCATTTCCCCCTCTGTTTACCCCCCCCCTTCATTTTCCCCTTCCTTGTCCTAACTATCTCTCTGCTATCCCTTATGTTCCACAAATGAGTGAAACCATGTGATAGTTGTCTTTCTCTGCTTGACTTATTTCACTTAGCATAAGCTCCTCCAGTCCCGTCCATGTTGATGCAAATGTTGGGTAATCATTCTTTCTGATGGCTAATATTCCATTGTATATATGGACCACATCTTCTTTATCCATTCGTCTGTTGAAGGGCATCTCAGCTCCTTCCACAGTTTGGCTATTGTGGACAATACTGCACAATACTGCATAACACTGGGGTGCATATGGCCCTTCTTTTTACTACATCTGTATCTTTGGGGTAAATACCCAGTAGTGCAATTGCTGGGTCATAGGGTAGCTCTATTTTTAATTTTTAAGGAACCTCCACACTGTTTTCCAAAGTGGCTGTACCAACCTGCATTCTCATCAACAGTGTAAGAGGGTTCCCCTTTCTCCACATCCTCTCCAACATTTGTTGTTTCTTGCCTTGTCAATTTTGCCATTCTGACTGGTGTAAGGTGGTATCTTAATGTGGTTTTGATGTGAATTTCCCTGATGGCTAATGATGTTGAACATTTTTTCATGTGTCTGTTAGCCGTTCATATGTCTTCATTGGAAAAGTGTTCACATCTTCTGCCCATTTTTAAAATTTGATTATTTGTTTCTTGGGTACTGAGTTTGAGAAGTTTTTTTTATAGATCTTGGATACCAGCCTTTTATCCGTAGTGTCTTGCAAATCTGTTCTCCCATTCCATGGGTTGCCTCTTTGTTATGTTGAATGTTTCCTTTGCTGTGCAGAAGCTTTTTATCTTGATGAAGTCCCAAAAGTTCATTTTTGCTTTTGTTTCCCTTGCCTTTGGAGACGTGTCATGAAAGAAGTTGCTGTGGCCGATGTCGAAGAGGTTACTGCCTATGTTCTCCTCTATGATTTTGATGGATTCCTGTCTCACATCAAGGTCTTTCATCCATTTGGAGTTTATCTTTATGGTGTGAGAGAGTGGTCGAATTTCATTCTTCTGTATATAGCTGTCCAATTTTCCCAGCACCATTTATTTTTTTATTATTATTATTATTTTTTAAAGATTTTATTTATTCATTTGACAGAGATAGAAATAGCCAGCGAGAGAGGGAACACAAGCAGGGGGAGTGGGAGAGGAAGAAGCAGGCTCATAGCAGAGGAGCCTGATGTGGGGCTCGATCCCATAACGCCAGGATCATGCCCTGAGCCGAAGGCAGACGCTTAACCGCTGTGCCACCCAGGCGCCCCACCCAGCACCATTTATTGAAGAGACTGTCTTTTTTTCCACTGGATGTTTTTTTACTGCTTTGTAAAGATTAGTTGACCATAGAGTTGAGGGTCCGTTTCTGGAGTCTCTATTCTGTGCCATCGGTCTATATGTCTGATTTTGTGCCAGTACCATGCTGTCTTGGTGATCACAGCTTTGTAGTGTAGCTTGAAATCAGGCAACGTGACGCCCCCAGCTTTGTTTTTCTTTTTCAACATTTCCTTGGAGATTCGGGGTCTTTTCTGGTTCCACACAAATTTTAGGATTGTTTGTTCTAGCACTTTGAAAAATGTCATTGGTATTTTGATCAGGATGGCATTGAAAGTGTAGATAGCTCTGGGTAGCATAGACATTTTAACTATGTTTATTCTTCTGATCCATGAGCATGGAATGTTTTTTCCATCTTTTTGTGTCTTCTTCACTGTGTTTCATCAGTGTTCTGTAGTGTCTACAGTATAGATCCTTTACCTCTCTGGTTAAGTTTATTCCGAGATATCTTATGGTTTTTGGTGCTATTGTAAATGGAATCAATTCCCTAGTTTCTCTTTCTTCAGTCTCATTGTTAGTGTACAGAAATGCAACTGATTGGGGCACCTGGGCGGCTCAGTCGTTAAGCGTCTGCCTTCAGCTCGGGGCATGATCCTGGCATTATGGGATTGAGCCCCACATCAGGCTCCTCCACTGGGAGACTGCTTCTTCCTTTCCCACTCCCCCTGCTTGTGTTCCCTCTCTCTCTGCCTGTCTCTCTCTCTGTCAAATAAATAAATAAAATCTTAAAAAAAAATGCAACTGATTTCTGAGCATTGATTTTGTATCCTGCCACGTTACTGAATTGTTGTATGAGTTCTAGTAATTCGAGGGTGGACTCTTTTGGGTTTTCCACATAAAGTATGAAAGTATGCGAAGAGAGGGTTTGACTTCTTTGCCGATTTCTTTTGTTCTTTTTTTGTTGCCTGATTGCTGTTGCAAGGACTTCTAGTACTATGTTGAACAATAATTGCGAGAGTGGGCATCCTTGTCGTGTTCCTGACCTTAAGAGAAAGGCTCTCAGCTTTTCCCCATTGAGAATGATATTCGCTGTAGGCTTTTCATAGGTGGTTTTTATGCAATTGAGGAATGTACCCTGTATCCCTATACTCTGAAGGGTTTTAATCAGGAAAGGATGCTGTATTTTGTCAAATGCTTTTTCTGCATCAGTTGAGAGTACCATATGATTCTTGTCTCTTCTCTTATTGTGTTCTATCACAGTGATTGATTTGCGAGTGTTGAACCACCCTTGCATCCCAGGGATGAATCCCACTTGGTCATGATGGATAACCCTTTTAATGTACTGTTGGATCCTATTAGCTAGGATCTTGTTGAGAATTTGACATCCATATTCATCAGGGATATCGGTCTATAATTCTTTTTGATGGGGTCTTTGCCTGGTTTTGGGATCAAGGTAATGCTGGCCTCATAGAATGAGTTTGGTAGTTTTCCTTCTGTTTCTATTTTTTGAAACATTTTTAGGAGAATAGGTATTATTTCTTCTTTGAATGTTTGGTAGAATTCCCCGGGGAATCTGTCAGGCCCTGGACTCTTGTTTTTTTGGGGGCAGTTTTTGATCACTGCTTTGATCTCTTCACTGGTTATTGGTCTATTTAGAGTGTCAGTTTCTTCCTGTTTCAGTCTTGGTAGTTTATAGGTTTCCAGGAAGGCATCCATTTCTTCAGGTTGCTTAATTTATTGGCATATAGTTGTTGGTAATAGTTTCTAATGATTGTTTCTATTTCCTTGGTGTTAGGCGTGATCTCTCCCCTTTCATTCATGATTTTATTAATTTGGATCCTTTCTCTATTCTTTTGAATAAGTCTGGCCAGTGGCTTATCAATCTTATTAATTCTTTCAAAGAACAAGCTTTTAGTTTTGTTGATCTGCTCTACTATATTTCTGGTTTCTAATTCATTGATCTCTGCTCTAATCTTAATCAGTTGTCTTTTCGTGTATGGCTTAGGCCTGTTCTTTTGTTCCATCTCCAGCTGTTTAAGGTGTGAGTATAAGGACTGCATTTTAGATTTTTCTGTTCTTTTGAGTGAGGCTTTGATAGTTATGTATTTCCCCCTTAGGACTGCCTTTGCAGTGTCCCATAGGTTTTGGACTGATGTGGTTTCATTCTCATTGGTTTCCATAAATTGCTTAAGTTCTTCTTTAATTTCCTGGTTTACCCAAACATTCTTAAGCAGAATGGTCCTTAGTTTCCAAGTGTTTGAGTTTCTTCCAAATTTTTTCTTGTGATTGAGTTCTGGTTTCAAAGCATTGTGGTCTAAGAATATGCAGGGAATAATCTCAGTCTTTTGATATCAGTTGAGAACTGTTTTGTGACCCAGTATATGGCCTGTTCTGGAGAAAGTTCCATGTGCATTCGAAAAGAATGAGTATTCTGTTGTTTTAGGGTGGAGTGTTCTGTATATATCTATGAGGTCCATCTGGTCCAGTGTGTCATTCAAAGCTCTTGTTTCTTTGTTGATTTTCTGCTTAGATGATCTGTCTATTGCTGAGAGTGGAGTGTTGAGGTCCCCTACTATTAACGTATTATTATCTATATGTCTCTTTATTCTGGTTAAGAGTTGGCTTATGTAGTTGGCTGCTCCCCTGTTGGGGGCATAGATATTTATAATTGTTAGATCCTCTTGTTGGATACACCCTTTAAGAATAATATAGTGTCCTTCTGTATCTCTAACTACAGTCTTTAGCTTAAAATCTAATTTGTCTGATATAAGAATTGCTACCCCAGCTTTCTTTTGAGGTCCATTGGTATGAAAAATGGTTCTCTAACCCTTCACTTTCAGTCTGGTTGTATCTTTAGGTTCAAAATGAGTCTCTTGTAGACAGCAAATGATGGGTCATGTCTTTTTATCCAATCTGCAACCCTGTGGCATTTTATGGGAGCATTTAGGCCATTCACATTGAGAGTGATTATTGAGAGAGATGATTTTAATGTCATGTTGCCTGTGAAGTCCTTGTTTCTATAGATTGTCTTTGTAAATTTCTGTTCTGTATCACTCTTTAGGTCTTTCTACTTTTATAGAACCCCCCCCCCCACTTAATATTTCTTGTAGGGCTGGCTTGGTGGTCACGTGTTCTTCAGTTTCTGCCAATCTTGGAAGCTCCTTGTCTCTCCATCCATTCTGAATGACAGCCTTGGTGGATAAAGAATCCTTGGCTGTATGTTCCTCTCACTTAGTGCTCTGAATATGTCTTGCCAGCTTTTTCTGGCTTGACAGGTCCCTGTAGACAGGTCTGATGTTATTCTGATGTTCCTCCCTCTGTACGTGAGGAATCTTTTCCCCCTGGCCAATTTCAAGATTGTTTCCTTGGATCTAAGATTTGCAAATTGTACTATTATGTGTCATGGTGTTGGTCTGTTCTCATTGATCTTGGGAGGGGTCCTCTCTGCTTCTTGGACACGAATGCTTGTTTCCTTCACCAGATTAGGGAAGTTCTCAGCTACAATTTGTTCAAATATCTCTTCTAGACCTCTTTCTCCACCCGCTTGGGAATCCCAATAATTCTGACATTGGAAAGTTTCATTGCGTCAGTAATTTCCCATAGCTTTTTTTCATGAAAATGGAGGTTTTTTCCTGATGTTACCTCTCTTTCCTTCGTTTCTATCATCTCATCCTCTAACTCACTTATTCGTTTTTCTGCCTCGTTTACCCTGGCTGTCAGAGCATCCAGTTTAGACTGCATTTCATTCATAGAATTAAGTTCCACCAGATTGGTTCTCATTTCAGCCCTTACAGATTCTATATTTTCATTAATATTTTCCCAAGCCTGTACATCACCTTGATAATTGTTACTCTGAAATCCATTTCTGACATCTTGGTTATAGCCATATCCATTAGTTCTGTGGCAGAGGCCACAGTCTGTTTCTTTCCTTTGTTGGGGGTTCCTCCTTTTTGTCATTCTGATGAGGTGTGGTTGCAGGGGTGTACAGAGTCCAAATTATTGACAGGACCCAAGCAAGATGCACCTGTTTTATGGGGACCTTAGGGTGGGCTTCTTGTTCCTTCAGCCTGCCTTCTGGGGGAGGGGCCTGCTGCACTGATACTCAGGCAACCCTGTTTGGGTAGGGTTGCCCTGCCCCCTGTTGGGGGGGGGGGAGATGAGCTCAGTGAGAACTGTTTCTTTAGGGGGCTTTTGTTCTCTGGCAGCTCTCCCTGGCAGCTTTCTGTGTCTCTTCTGAGAGAGCAGCAGTGACTGTATCCAAACCTCTGTCTCAGAACCAGAGATTGCAGTCTGATCTTCGCTAAGCTTTCCAGGTCACACTGACTCCGTTTCTGTTGGTGCTGCTAAAAACCCACAGCGTCCTGGTTTGTGCGCCCCACAGCCACTCTCCTAGTCCTTGCTCCCAGGGCCTGCGTGTCTCTGCCCTTTGTGCTTCTAAAACCACCAGCCACCCCCGGTTCGCACGTGCACTCCCGAGCTCCCTGTTTCAGTGTGGTTTCCCTGCTACTGGTCTCCTAGTCTGGCCCGCACCCCAGTGTGGGAGGCTTCTGCCTTCCCTGGGCCCTGGTGTGGCGGCTCCCTCCCTCTTCTGTTTATCTTCCGATATCTGCCCGCAGACTCTCAGCTCCCCACTTCATACCTCGAGACCAAGCACCAGAGATCCAGATGTATCTTCTTACGTCTCAGGCTGATTTCGTTGGTGTTCAGGATGGTCTGGTAGATATCCAGCTTGATTCAGGGGACCAGTTGAAATAGGGTCCCCTCCTCCTCTGCCACCTTTCCCCCCTTCTCCAGGTCTTTCACCTCCTTGGTTAAGTTTATTCCTAGGTATTTTATTTGATTCTTGGCACAATTGTAAATGGAACTATTTCTTAATTTCTCTTTCTGCTACTTCATTATTAGTGTATTGAAATGCAACAGGTTTCTGTATATTAATTTTGTATCCTGCAACTTTACTGAACTCATTTATCAGTTCAAGATTTGGTGCAGCCTTTAGGTTTTTTTTTTTATAAATAGTATCATGTCATATGAAAATAGTAACAGTTATTATTTCTTCCTTACCAATCTGGATGCCTTTTATTTCTTGTTTGATTGCTGCAGCTAGGACTTCTAATACTATATTTAATAAAAGTGGGGAGTGTGGACAACCTCGTTTCTGAACTTACAGAGGAAAATCTGTTTTTCACCATTGAGAATAATCTTAACTGTGGGTTTTATCATATATGGCCTTTATAATGTTGAGGTATGTTACCTTTAAGCCCACTTTGAGAGTTTTTATCATAAATGGATACTGAATTTTGTCAAATGCATTTCTGCACCTATAGTTATGATCATATGATTTTTATCTGTCACTATGTATATCATGTTGGTATGTGGATACTGAACCAACCTTGCATCCCTGGAATAAGTCCTACTTGCTCTTGGTGGATGATTCTTTTAATACATTGTTGAATTTGCAATAATATATTGTTGAATATTGGTTTGCTAATATTTTGTTGGCTTGTTTTCTCTTTTTTGTATTGCTTTTGTCTTGTTTTGGTGTCAGGGTTTCATATAATAAATGTGGAGTCTTCCTCTTTTTTTTGGAAGAGTTTGAGAAGAATAGGTGTTACCTCTTTTTTCAATGTTTGATAGAATTCACCTGTGAATACATCTGGTTCTGGACTTCTGGTTTTGGGGAGATTTTGGATTATAAATTCAATTTTGTTGCTATTAATTGGTCTGATCAGATTTTTTTTTGTTTCTTCCTAATTTCATTTTTGGGAGGTTCCATATTTCTAGGAATTTATCCATTTCTTTTAGGTTGTCCAGTTTGCATATAGTTTTTTGGTAGTAGTTTATTATAATCCTTTGTATTTCTGTGGAGTTGGTTCTTCTATTTCTGATTTGAGTCCTCTGTCTTCTTGATGAGTTTGGCTAAAGTTTTATTAACTTTATCTTTTCAAAGAAATAGTTGTTTGTTTCACTGATGTTTTGGTTTTTTTTTTTAAATTCTCTATTTCATTTATTTGTTAATCTGATCTTTATTAATTTCTTTCTTCTTTGAACATTTTTTCCTAGGTCCTTTAGGTGTAAGGTTGGAGTGTCTATTTGAGATCTGTCTTGTTTCTTGAGGTAGTCCTGTATTGCTATAAACTTCCCTCCTACTACTTCTTTTGCTTTGTCCCATGGATTTTGGGCCATTGTATTTTCATATGTCTCCATTTATTATCTATTTCCTCTTTCTTTGCTAACCCATTTGTTGTTTAGTGGTGTGTTGTTTAGCCTCCATGTGTTTGTTTTTTTTCCATTTTTTAACTGGTAATTGACTTCTAGTTTCATTCCTTCATGGTTGGAAAATATGCTTAATATGATTTCAGTTTTCTTGAATTTATTGAGACTTGTTTTGTGGCCTAACATGTGATCTATCTTGGAGAATGTTCCATGTGCATTTCAAAAGAATGTGTATTCTGTGGTTTTGGATGGAATGTTCTATCTATCATCTATCTATCTATCTATCTATCTATCATCTATCTATCTATCTATCTGTTAAATCCATCAATTACGATGTGTCATTGAAAGACACTGTTTCCTTGTTGATTTTACATCTGGATGATCTATCCATTGATGTATGTGGGGTTTAAAGTCCTCTACCATTATGTATTGCTGTCCATTTTATTCTTTAGGTCTGTTAATATTTGCCTTATTTAGTTAGGTGCTCCAGTGTTGGCTACATAATAGATATTTACAACTGTTGTATTCTCTCATTGGATTGATCCTTTTATCATTATGTATGCTCACCTTAGTCTCTTGTTAGAGACTTGTTTTAAAGTCTATTAGGTCTGATATAACTTTGATACCCCACCTTTTTCTTTAGATTTTACTTATTTGATAGAGCAGAGGGAGAAGGTGAAACAGACTCCCCACTGAGCAGCAGGGAGGGAGCCTGATGCAGAACTCGATCCCAGGACCCTGGGATCATGAATCGAGCTGAAGGCAGACACTTAACCAGCTGAGCCATCCAGGCACCCCTCCCCCCCTTTTTTTCCCCTTCCACTTGTATGGGCTATTTTTCCATGCTGTTACTTTCAGTCTGTGTCTTTGGGTCTGAAATGAATCTCTTGCAGGAACATATTGATGGGTCTTGTGTTGTTTTTTTGGTTTTGATGGGTCTTGTTTTTTTTTTTTTTTTTAACCATTTTGTCTAGGTCTTTTGGAATATTTAGACCATTCACATTTAAAGTAATTATTTTTTTAAAAAGATTAATTAGAGAGCTAGAGAAAGCATGTGCACAGGTGGGAAGGCAGAGGGAAAAGGAGAGAGTGTCTTAAGCAGACTCTGTGTTGAGCATGGAGCCGGACATGGGGCTTGATCTCCCGACTCTGAGATCACAACCTGAGCCAAAACCAAGAGTCGTGTGCTTAACCAACTGTACCACCCAGGTGCCCCTAAAATAATTATTGGTAGGTATGTACTTATAGCCATTTTGTGTTCTGATTTTTTGGGTAGTTTTGTCTCCCCCTCTCTTCTTCTCTTGCTCTCTGTAATGGATGACTTTTTTAGTGTTATGTTTTGCTTTTTTTCTCTTCATTTTTTGTGTATCTATTATAGGTTTTTGATTTGTGGTTACCAAGAGATTCATATGTAATATTTTAAGTATATAGCAGTCTATAATAAGTTGATGGTCAGTTATGTTCAAACACATTTTATATGAACTTCATTTTTAGTCTCCCCTGTGTATATGTGGTCATATTTTATTTCTTATTTTGTGAGTCCCATTAGCTACTTTTTTAGGTATAATTGATTTTACTCTTTTAACCTTCATACTAGCTTTATAAGTGATGGCTCTACTACCTTTAGTGTGTTTCCTTTTACTGATAAAATTTTTCAAAAAATTTTTCTAATATGACCTTTTTCTTTTCCACTTAAGGGAGTGCCTTTAACATTTTTTTGTAACTGTAGTGATAAATTTCTTTAACTTTTGTTTGGGAAACTCTCCTTCTCCAATTCTGAATGATAGCTTTGCCAGGTAGAGTATTCTTAGAGGTTTTTTCCTTTCCATGCTTTCAATATATCATACCAGTCTCTTCTGGCCTACAAAGTTTCTGCTGGAAAATAAGCTGATAGCTTTAACCTTTGTATGTAACTAATTCCTTTTGCAGCTTTTAAAATTCTTTCTTTAATCTTTGATATTTTAATTATTATTGTCTTGTGGCCGTCCTTGAGTTCATCTTATTTGGAACTCTGTGATTCTTGAACTGGATGTCTGTTTCCTTCCTAGGTTAGGGACATTTTCAGGTATTGTTTCTTCAAATAAGTTTTCTGCCCTCCTCTCTCTCCTCTTCCTCCTGGGACCCCTAAAATGTGGATGTTTGTTCATTTGATGTCCAAGATAACCCTTAAGCTATCTTTTTTTTTTTTTTCCTTTTTGCTGTTCAGGTTGGGTGCTTTCCATTACCCTGTCTTCTAGATTGCTGGTCCATTTTTCTGCATCTTCTAATCTACTCTTGATTCCTTCTAGTGTACCTTCCATCTCAGTAAACATATTCAACTCTGATTAAAAAATTTTTTTCTTTATCTCTTCTTGATGCTCTGAGTTTATTCACTCTTTCCTCTGGTGACCATCTGTATGATCATTATTTTGAACTCTTTATCAGGTGGATTGCTTATGGTCACTTCATTTAGTTCTTTTTCTGAGTTCTTTCATTGCAGCACACTCCTCTTGTCATTTTGCTTGACTTTCTGTGTTTGTTTCTATGAATAAACAAACTTGAAGAAATGGTCTTGTGTATGATCATTCCCTGTGTAGACTGTAGCACCTGATGATTTTGGCTGGCTGGCTGGAGTTGTGGCTGTCCTGTAGGTGGGACAACCCTGGTAGGATGATCAGAGCTGAAGTGGGCATGGGCTGGGACAGTCCAGGGCTCTTTGCACAGAGGATGCCTTAGCAGGACAGCTGAAGCTTAAGTGGGTGGAGGGTCTTGGGGCATCTGTGCAGTGGCACCTGGCAGGGTGGTTGGAGCAGAGGCAGGTGCAGAACAGGGTGTCCCAGGGTGCTTTGCTCAGAGGGTACCCCAGCAAATCACCTGGAGCCAAAGCAGTGCAGGCCTGGAGTGTTCTAGGGTGTTTTGCACCTGTGTCACCTTGGTGAGACAGCTGGAACTGTACTAAGTGCTGGCCAGGGGTGTCCTGTGTACATTGTACTCAATTCACATTGGTGGGATGGGTGGGGCTGGTGTGGGCTAGGAGCCCAGGGCTTACTGAGGTGGTAGGCTGGCGTGGGCACTCATGCAGATCTTGGACCTTCCCTCCTCAGATGAATATAATTTAGATCAAGACTAGCAAATACCTGGTATGCAGGCCACCATACTCCCCTCCTGACAAATTCTGTTCTCAGACAACTTTTCCTTGATTGCTGTTACCAATAGGTTAGAATTAGTGTGTGGGAAACAGTCTTTTTGCTAGCCCTGATTATCCCACAGTGAAAGGGCAAGGAGGAAGAGAATGAACAAAGACTTTACAGTAGGAATATTTCCATGTTTGAGGGGCAAGTAGAACAATTTGGGCTACTCTGTCAAATTCAATTTCAAAATTAGGAGGAGGCACAATTGCCAAGACAGCTCAGATTTTTGGAATATCCAGAATGTCAGGCTGAAGTACATGCATTTTATTCTGTTTGTAATGGGTTTACATGGTAGAAAGTGTATGGGGGAAGGTTATTCCATAGTAGTATGTATTAATAGTCTAGAGGAGAATTGGAGACCAGTATGGACTAATCCAAGTCTGATAGAGATTTATAGTTTGGATTAGGATGACGGCATAACCTTAACACCAGGAAGTGTTTAATAAATACTAATTAGAGGCAGAACAGCTGTGAGAAGCCACTCAAGGGAAAATGTGAGATTAGTTATGGGGTGTGAGAGAAGTCAAATAATGACCCAAACGTTTTTAAACTGGCCACCAGAAAAAAATGACTAAATAGAGTCTGGAAGGAAAAATGACTTTTGGGGAAAAGATGATTAAGATTACAGAATTACAGTCACAGAATTGAAGGGTTCTTTCTACACCATCGTTTTTCACAGGTAGGAAAACGGATTCAGATGTTTTTAGTGACATAGACCTAGTTATAATAGAGCCAAGAGTAGAACCAAAATTGTTTTATCTAATAAACTAATGCTGCTTTCTCCAAAAAAGGAGATGAACTATGACAGAAAATCCAGGTAAAAATACTCTTAATGCTCAGGAGGGCGTAAGGACTTATACAATGGATTTGAAATTTACCTGGTTAGAGGTGATCATTTAGTTTCTCTATTACTAGAATATAGGTCCTATTTTATAATAGGCAAGATAGTGATAAAATGGGATCAGATATGTAAAAAAAAATTCACTTATAACCTGTTTTGCTGTAGTGCTATTGAGGAAAGCTTGTACTTGTAAAGCTGAGTTTCCTTTAGTGCTAATACTTAGACAATTATACAATTTTGACAAAGTCCTAAAAAGAGCTATAATAGGATAAATTGGCCAAAGTATAAAAATTTTAACTGAACTATGACAATTTTTGTGATAATGTGTTTGAGAGAAAGAAACCTTTACCGAAGGTTTAGAACATCTGCACACATATAAGACTAATTAATATTTGGCTAAGGCAATAAATAAATAGACTCATCCTTGTTGAAGATTGACTCACCAAAATTTATCACTCAGGTTTTATTTGAATATTCTCATAAAATACCATTTAAGTGATTTGTTTAGCATTTTGAGTTGATTAATTTATCCCTGTAGCCATAAACCACTATTCTTTAACTGTAATGTTGGATTAAACCTACCATGTAATGTAATTGTATATCAGGGTTAAACTCCCAACATAGGACAGTCAACTTGTGCCAAGAGATGACCTATCAAGCCTGCGTGATATTTAAAAAAAAAACCCAAACCTTTGTATTTGAATTCTTTTAGAGTGCTGTCTTTACTCTCTAGTTGCTTGGAGGCCCCACCACACCCTAACCTATTTCTTTCAATCAGTTGAGTTACCAGTCTAGCCTCTGAAAACATTAAAACTCCTCTTCTACACAATGCCCTGCTCCTGGTCATTGTATCTGTCCAAATACGTATCTAGGTCAATCCACATGGTCAGAAATATCTTAGAACTGTTTTACAAGTGTCAAACCCTATGTTCATATACGTAAACAGGTCTTTTTTCTTGGATAGTATGAGGCAAGAAAATATATAATCAAAAAAAACAATGGACATAATAAGCATATTTGATCATGTTACATAAAATGGCATGTGTTTTTCTGCAGGTAACCTTTGATGTAACTTGGTCTCCAAAGTCCAAAGACAGGTGCTATAATTATGCTGGAATCGCAGATGCTTGTGACTTTCTCTTTGTGATGTCTTATGATGAACGAAGTCAGGCCTTGTCAGAATGTATTGCAGCAGCCAATGCTCCCTATAAGGAGACATTAACTGGTAAGAATCCACAAATGATCACTTAAACAGTAAGATTATTTTAGTATTTCTCAGTCATTTGTACACCATTTCCATTTATAAAGCTTCTTTGAAACATGACTATCACTTAATTTGGAGAGCTTTCAAGTTTACACGTTCTAAAGTTTTCGCTTAATTCTTCTAAAAATCTTGTGGGGTAGGTATCTCATTAATGCTCTATTATAGATCAGATGATGAGTGTTAAGTTTCATTGCACTGCTATTAGTTGGGACCCAAGCAGTGGACTACTAACTTCAAGTCAACGCTCTTGTCCCAAAATTACATGAAGGAGTATTTGCTTATCTAGAATTTGACAGGATATTTTTGCTGAAATAACCAATGTTAAATAATTTAATAGCAAAGATAGTTATAATGTACCTACTATGCATGATTGATAGAGGACTGTCTTACTTGGCATTTATTATTAGTGCCCATGCTATATTAAAAACGATATCACTATTAGAATTAAGAGTACTGTAATTCATATGATGTCGGCTTTGCATTAGCCTTTCTGAAGTCCATCAGCCAGCTGAATAAAAGATTGCTTGCTATCTTTTGGACTCAAGTGAAATTTCCTGGGATAATTGGTCCTGACTTAAGTCTTGATTAATAAAAACCTTTTAATTTAGAGATAAAATCTTAAAACCTAGCCTCATCACATCCAAATTAACAGTCTGATCATATGCATATGCTATTTAAAAATAAAAAAGGGTTATGATTACAAAGCAGTTATTTAATCCAGTGTTCCCAAACTGTGTTCTATCAATAAAAGTCTCATCATCAAGTATGTTTGGGACCTCAGTATTTAACAGTACATAATAACTTTAAAGGGTCTGAAAAACAGCAAGTTTACTTAAACATTCTAGATAATCTTGGAAATTTCTTGGTGGGAAAACATACTTTGCATTGGGCACAAAAGGGAATGACCAGGAATTTGTTCATTTTTCTCTTTGTTTGCTGTAACTACAGAGTAAAAGGGGGACATTTCTTGTCCCTGGCTGTAATTATAGTTCTAGAAAGCGCAAGTGTTCCATGTTTTAGAAATATACTGTAAGAAATTCTGAGGGGTGCCTGGGTGGCTCAGTCGGTTAAGTGTCTGCCTTTAGCTCAGGTCACAATCCCGGGGTCTTGGGATCAAGCTAAGTGGGGAGCCTGCTTCTCCCTTTCCTGCTCCCCCTCCTTGTGTGCGCTGTCAAATAAATAAAATCTAAAAAAAAATAATAATAATTCTGATACCCTCCCTGTCAGAAAGCTTAAAAACTTTTCTGAAACTTCAGAATCTAGAATATCAAATATATCTTAGCAGTTAATAGACACAATTAACATGCTTTCCTGAAATATCATTCTTCCTAGAATTAAATTTTGTGAATTTTTTGCTTCAGTTTGATCTTGTGAATGTTTTCTATAATTCAAAAAGAATTTATCAAGTGATACAGAATTTATAGTTCTTAGGGATGATGTTTATAATGTTGTGTTAGGGAAACACTGTATTAGTATTTTGCATAAATGTACCTGTTTTTTCAAACTTCAATTCTGAATGGTTGCATAGCTTGTATAATATAAAAAGAAAAAACATGCTTTTTCTGTCCCAATTTGATTAGGGTATGATGACTACATCAAGATAGGCATTAACCCTAAGAAACTTGTAATGGGTGTTCCCTGGTATGGTTATGATTATACCTGTCTAAATCTATTAGAGGTAAGTAAGGATTATAATTTTTTTCTTTCTATTCTTTAAAGCCTGTTTTGTTTTATATGTATAAGTTTGAGACTAAAAGGTAGAGTTTATTTTTAATTATTTAATCCCATGGAAGTTTGAGAGTTATGTTTCCTTTTAATAATGAAATTTAACTTTTGTATAGTCAGTCTATTAATGGTATACTTCTAATATAGTTTTTCTGATTTGGTTCCTACGATTTGCTTAAATCTATAACATGAACATTTTTGTATTTCTAGGATCGTGTCTGTACCATTCCAAAAGTCCCTTCCTGGAGGGCTTCTTGTGGTATTACTTCAGGACGTCAGGTGCCCTATAAAATAATGATGAAGCAAGTAAATAGTTCTATTTCTGGAAGCCACTGGGATAAAGATCAGCAGGCTCCTTATTATAACTATAAAGTAAGACTTTTCACAAATTTTGAAGCTTTATCCGTTTTCTTTTAGGGTACAATATACAGACTACTGTTTATATGGGTAAACTTGTCTAATCAGGTATTTTACTTTGCTGGTGAGCAGTTCAAGTTATGGTAATAATGGGAAGTGCTCTGCATGGGCCACTTGTCAGTTTAGATGGTGTTATATCACAAACAGGATTTCCTTAATAGTTGATAATTATGTATGATAACTGTGGCTTTGGGCCAATACAGGTTACTAGCTCTGTAAACCTCCATTTCAAAGTAGCCTAAGGATTCTGATGAGGCTGTTTTTAGGGAGGCACGATGCTGAGAATAAGAAATGCATTAGTGGAAAATGGTATGAACTATGTGATATTAGACAAATTATATTACAAACAAACTTGAAGAAATAAAGTAAATGACCCGAGCAATTCTGTCAGGTAGTGTTTGATAAATAGGAATTGCTATACTAAAGAGGCAAAGAAAAGTTACATTTCTCATAATTTACCTTTAGCATAATAAAACTTTTCCACACCTCAAAAACCTAATTACAAACCATCTTTGAACTTACTTTAGATTTTGTCACTGTAAAGGAGCCTGAAAATGTTATGATGTAAGTTGATCTCAGTAAGAATTTATATTCTTTAATATTAAATAAATATTAAATAAATTTTAATTGGTGTACAGGTAGGCACATCTGCTTTCTTATGCTCTTTCATCATGACCTCAATATTCCTAAAAGCATATATATGCCTTAATCATGCATATGTTAATCTTACATTTACTCAGTTTTTCATCCTTCACTATTTTGAGGCATTTGAAATTTCTTAACAGTATCAAAAAGGCTCAAAGTACTTGCCACAATGGCAAAATTCAGAGAAATAGGACTTTGGGTTTGCCCCTAAATCTGTAAAAATAAGTTCTACAAGTTGCCTTTTAATAGTGAATCACAATTTAAAAATTTTAAGAACATGAGATATACTTGTAGTAAATGAGTCTACTATACTTAAATATGCCACAGTTTAGTCATTTACCAAGTGACTAATGTCCTGTAATCATCTTAGGGGACTACTCTAATTCCAGGGGTGCTACCATAAACAAACATATCACTGGCATCCACTGAGAATTGCCTTTGAAAGTTTCCCAGATGTTATATAAAAACCAGTAAATTATTTGAAATCACAGGTCATTCTATTTTTTATTTCCTGAGTTGTTTCTTTCCTCTTTCTTTTATCCCTTATCCAGTAGCTTACCTACCTTCTAAGAGAGACTGTGTTAGTACTAGATAGAGGCAGTTGATGCTAGGGAGGACTCCATAGTTAGTTTATGGTTCTTAATTCTGTAAGACCTTTTAAAGGAGATATTTTCCCCACCTCTTACTTTTTGATTTGGCTGATTCGTCTTAAACAAATCATCCACTGAGCTCCTAACTAGGCACATTTCCAGGAACTGTAGGGACTACAAAACAGAAAAAAAAAATGCATAAGCTGGTTTTAAAGGACCATAGCAATGATCCGCCTTAACTATGTCTGTATATCAGAATTACCTAATGGGATGATAAAACACAAAACAAATATACCGTCCTAGGTTCCAGCCCTGGAATATTTTGATTAAGTAGGTTTCATGTGGGTCCCAGGAATTTGTATTTTGAAAAGCTCCACAAGTGACTCAGATGTACATCTTGGTTGATAATCATCAGACCAGACTAAGGAAGGAATCTTTGAGAGCATGAGAAGGGCTTTAAATACAGTACAGACTATACTACGAAGCTCATCTGGGTAACCTCTGCTGTTGTGAAAGTACCACAATCGTTATCTAGAAAGTAAAGTATCACAGAACCATGGAAGCATAAAGTACTGTGCCCTAAAAACGTCTATTATTTCACTGTGTCCTTTTTGAATCACTGGATTTAATATTGTACTAAATACTTTATTCCTATAGGATTCTTCTGGACATTTTCATCAAGTGTGGTATGATAACCCTCAGAGCATTTCTTTAAAGGCAGCATACATACAAAAGCATGGCTTACGAGGCATTGGCATGTGGCACGCAAACTGTCTTGACTATTCTGGAGATGCTGTAGCCAAACAGCAAACTGAAGAAATGTGGAAAGTCTTAAAACCAAAGCTGTGACAGATAAACATCTTTCGTCAAACTATTCAGATTCAGAAAAATGATCAGCAAAAATCAGTTTCTTGGAGAAAAATGTACACATTTTTGTCATGTCATATTTTAGTTGTTTTACTTAAAAGCAGATAAAGAAATGCTTTGGTTGTGTAAAAACAAAGGTAAGAAGTCAACTTATTCTATGTTTAATACTATAATTAGGAAAAATTGTTTTCAGAATTTTGTTATGCTAATTAAAAAAATATGTATAATTTGAAGTGGAAATTTGCTCAGAATAGATTTTTAAAAACCTAGACTTTGAGAAGCAGTTTGCTCTATACTTTTTGCTCAATAAATTTAAAACCTGCAATTTAGTATCTTTTCTTTTAGGTTCATTCAAGCTGATGCAAATAATTTTTCTGCTTCCTGATTTCATACAGTACTCAAGTTCTCTGATGCACTTCAATTAAACTCACTTAAGCCTCGGTGGGGGGGGGTAAAGGATTAAATTACAAGATAATATTTTTCACTGAAATTTGAGGTTATAGCAGAAACTATTTATCCTTCTTAATATTAATTTATGAATATCTATATTTCTTAGTTTATAGTTACATTTTAATTATCTAAAGACATTGGTTTCTCAATTATTTTCTCTGCATAATTAGAATTTTTCTAAATGTACAGAGGTCTCTGTTCTCATCCACAGGGCAATTAAGAATATTGTGTTACACTTACAGATTAAAAATCTGCCTTCCCTGTATATTCTCCCTGCCTTCAAACTGGAATGATGATTCAGTCATCTATTGAGAATATTTCATTTCCTATTTACCCAATTATTTATGGCAGAGAAAAACCAACCATTTTCCATAGTATTTGTTGAATTACTTTTGTCTTTGTATTTCTAAAATTTTTAATTCTTAGATACTAATCTGTATCATAGCCTGGATGTAAGTTCAATATCCCTATTTTTAATTTCCAGATTGCTTTTAATTAAAATACAATGAACAAACTGTCTCTAAGACTATTTAAAAGTGAAAATTATAGTACTGTAAAATACATAATACTTAAAAGCTTCAAAAATAGCTACCGTTTTTTTACATCTAATATTTCCTGAAATACTTTGTAAAACCCACATGAAAAGATATAAAACTTATGATTTATATAAAATATTGTACTAAGGAGAACAATGGTTAAATTTTTTGACAAGTTTCAAATTGACATACCTAATTGAGATTGTAAAGATGTGTTAATTTTCTTCCGTGCCAGTTCAGCTTTCAGTGTGCGTAAATCTGAAACTGCTTGTTTTCTCATCTATAAAAAAGAATCACCTTTCAAAAATGAGAATGGAGAGAGGCCTAATGCTGCTAGGGAAAAGAATCTAGAACTGCACTATTCAATACAGTAGCTATGTGCCACATGTAGCTACCTATATTAACAAATCATATAAAATTTAATAATCAGTTCCTTAAGTTATGCAACAAACTACATTTCAAGTGTGCAATATCCTTACGTGGCTAGTGTTGCTGTATCAGACAGTGCAGATACAGAACATTTCCATCATTGTAGAAAGTTCTAATTGGACAGTTCTGATTCTAGAAAGGGGTCATTATTCATGTCATAGAGCTATTTCTGATAAAGAAGTCAACTTACAGCTTTCATAGAATTATATATACATGAAAATAATCAGCATGAGGTAATTACCCCCAGAACGGGTAAAAAAAAAAAATTACATGGATCTCAGGGTTCAGTGGGGTTTGTCAGACTTGAGACGCTATGCTGATTCAGAAGGTCCTTTTCCTTTAATTCTTAGTGAAGTTCTACTAATTTTACTTTGGCCTTGTTATAACATGCAACTTTACACAGGATTTAATTCTTGCATTTTTCTCACTCATGTTCTTGGTTGTTAAGGCAACAATTTTAAGACAATCCTTACTATCCTTACGCTATTGATACCCAAAATACACAAACAATTTATTTCAAGATAAATGCTATCTGATTAGGAGAAATGCAAATTACCTTAACTTCTATTATGAGTTTCATTTTGTCAGTATCCAATTTTCTCTTAAGTTGGTCAATTGCATGCTGTACTTCAGTGATCTGGATTATAAGGTAATTCTGTGTGAAATACATGAAGACATCCTTACTTAGTGTAACATCTATTTTTATTTTTAACTGCCTTGTAAACTACAAAGTGCTAATACCAAAAAAGCAAATCATAAGAATAACCTATTGCATAAAATAAACTCATTGCTTTGGAGTAAATTTCTTATGTCTCACGGACCACATTCTCTTCTACCTTCATTCATGTTTTATAAAAATAAGTAGATATCTGTACAAGTGCCATTAAATTAGCACCACAAAGGCAAGAACTATTACTATAAAAGGAACATACTAAGTTTAAGATACTAGGAGGGCTTTTGAAATTGTCATTATACTTTATTAGCTGAATAAGATTAGTATTACTTTAAAGTATTTAATACTATATTTTATATAAGATGACTTTTTGGCTATTTTTATTTGGAAAAGTTTATGAAGTATAGTGGTCAACAAAAACCATTTAAAATTTTAAGCTGCCTTTGTGAAAAAAAATTGATAAAAAGTATCAGCTAAAATGGACAAACCATTACTTGAGCCTGTTTAAGTTTTACATTAGATTTATCTAAAATGGTAAGCTTTTACATATAGAAACAGGGCAGATTCCTAGGAGGTGGGTGGGTAGAAAATAGGGGGAAATGGGTGATGTTCTGAGGATATAATGTCCAGCATGATAACTATAGTTAACAATACTGTCTTGTATATTTGAAAGTTGCTTAGGAAATAGACCTTAAAAGTTCTCATCACAAGAAGAATAGTTTATAACTAAACTTATTGTGGTAATCATTTCACAATATATACATATATCAAATCATGTATACTTTATACGAATGTCATATGCCAATTATACCTCAAGACTGGGGAAAAAGAAAATATAAACTTTTACTATTTCATCATGTCTAAAGTTAAATTCATACTCTTAATCATAATTAACATATAACCTTTTTTGGTCAACCAACAAAAATTGATAAATGGCCTCTGGAATTTGTTTATATGTGTATGGTACAATCACTCAGTTAAAAAGTAAACTTCATGGGGCGCCTGGGTGGCACAGCGGTTAAGCGCCTGCCTTCGGCTCAGGGCGTGATCCCGGCGTTGTGGGATCGAGCCCCACATCAGGCTCTTCTGCTATGAGCCTGCTTCTTCCTCTCCCACTCTCCCTGCTTGTGTTCCCTCTCTCGCTGGCTGTCTCTATCTCTGTCGAATAAATAAATAAAATCTTTAAAAAAAAAAAAAAAAAGTAAACTTCATATCTCTGATCTATCAAGGCTCAATACTATCTTAATCAAAATTTAATATAATTTAGTAATTTCCTTAGAATAGCAATACCTTTAGATTCTGTGGGTGTTATTAACTATTCCCCAGCTAAAGAAATGTAGTGCATACTGTTGATCCCCTGCCATGCTTCATCAGGTATTCATCTCTTTCCCATAGATTCAAAGGAAATGACCCCATCCCCAGGTACAGAGGTAGACCCTAAGCAGTCTGAGTTAGCACACAGCCCTCCCTGATAACTATTAATCCAGGTTAGGCCTGGTTGAACCTCCACCAGGCTAAAGGAAAAGTTTTATATATTCTTGTTTGCGAGGCATATAGCCCTACTAGCCATTGGCAACTCTACTGGTACCATGAGGAAAAGCAGTCTTATAATGAAGCCAACACTCAAAATAATAGAGAAGAACTACTGGAAGCACCTAGTCCCTTTAAAGACATCATTAGGCTGCTGATTATATCTTCTCAGCACCTATTACATGAGATCATACATTTTCTTATTGTTTAAGCCTGGTTAAGTCAAGGTTTTGTTACACATAGCCAAAAGCATCCTACATATGATAATACTAACAATGATAAACCACATATTTTGAGTAAACTTCTCGAATAGAATGTGAACACATTTAGTAATAAGTACCTTAGAGTCTGTGATGTTTGCCAAATTCTTTGGTCTCATCTTGATCTCCCTGGCTTCAAGTTGCATGAGCAGTTTCTTATAGTAAAGTTCCAAATCTTCTCGAAGTTTTGTTAAAACCTCCTCTAATGATGCTGTGATTTTCTTTGTTTCAAAGTATTTTCTCTTCCAACCATCACAGGCTACCAAAAAAGCAGACTATAGTGTGAGTCTGACTAAAGGATTAACTTTTCAACCTGGAAAGGACCCTAGAGTTAATTTAAACCTCTCTACTCCCCTACCTTTCTTCCCTCATATGTTGAGGAAATTAAAGCAAAGATTGAAATGTTTATTAGATAATAAAAGGATTTGCCTTACAAATATAGTAGTGATAGACACAGGAACCAAACCAAGTTCTTTAAACCAAGTTCTTTATTTCTGAAAAATCTTTTTTTTTTTTTTTAAGATTTATTTATTTATTAGACAGAGAGAAGACAGCCAGCGAGAGAGGGAACACAAGCAGGGGGAGTGGGAGAGAAAGAAGCAGGCTCATAGAGGAGGAGCCTGATGTGGGGCTCGATCCCGGAATGCCAGGATCACGCCCTTAGCCGAAGGCAGACGCTTAACGACTGAGCCACCCAGGCGCCCCTCTGAAAAATCTTGATTAAAAATACTACCTTTAGCAAAATATATATATTTATTTTGATCACTTTTTTCCATAATCTGATTTGAAGTCATTACTTAATTAAAATAAAGAGAAAGGCATAATATTTTTTAGCCCCCAAATGACTTATGTTTTATAAAATAAGCTGTTTCGGATTCATCACTTATTAAAATTATTCCAAATATATCCCTAAACTTATATAGGGCAGAATTTCTTAAACCTAAGCCCCTTAGTTGAGAAAATTAGAAATTAAATACTGCCAATTTAGGGAATCACTTTGACACCAAGGAGATTCTAAATACAAACTTAACAGGATCATAAACTGCATTCTATCATCTCAGAATATGTGTATGTTTATTTTTAAAAGATTATCAAAGAAATGAAAACCCCAAATTTATTTCCAATCCTTCAGCAAGTTCTGTTGGTACTATTGCCAAAATACTTCCAGCATCTGGCGCATTCTACCTTCTTCAAAAGTTATGTCCCTAGTCAATCCACTACCTTTTTAAGATTTATCTTGAGAGAGCGTGCACGTGTGTGCATGCACACGCATGCAGAGGGAGAGGGAGAATCTCAAGCAGACTCCTGCTGAGTGCAGAGCCGGACATGGGGCTTGATCTCAGGACCCTGAGATCATGACCTGAGCTGAAATCAAGAGTCAGATGCTTAATCAACTGAGCCATTCAGGCACCCCCACTATCATCTTTTAAAAGTACATTATGTTTCTAACTGGTCTCTCTGCTTCCATTCTTGCCTAACAGGCTATTCCATACAGCAGTCATTCTGATCTTTAAAAATATTTTTTTAAATCACATAAACCTCTAGCTTAAAAATCCTCCAATGGCTTCCCACCTTACTTAGGCCAATTCGAGTTTAGATTTTATTCTGTTCCTCGCTGAGCTTTTTTGATTTTTCCTCTACATTACTCTGTATTACAGTCCAGCCACAATGGCCTCATTTCAGGTCCTTACTACTGCAAGCTCATTTCCATCTCTGGACCTTGACATTTAGTGTTCCTTCTGTTCAGACTGTTTTTTCCCTATCTCTTTACTTGCCTGCCTCCTTATTAATCACATCTTAATGGTATCTCCTCAGTGATGTTTTTCTTGAAAACCCTAGCTAAAGCATCTCTCCTGCCCCATCACCATTTACTACTCTTTTAAACAGACTGAAGCAATAATTCTGCTGTAAACTGAGGATCCTAAAACCAGTTAATTCCATATATGCCTTTTATTCATATAATCCTCAAATACAACCCAAAATGAAGTCCTTTCAAATCCTTTAACATCTCTCAAGCCATTATCCTATACTTTCTCCATTCTGGCACATTTTTCCATTTCTACCAGTCCTAATAACACTTGTTTCTAATTCTGATGCAAGAAAACTAGCTACTTTTCTACCTAAGTTCTCTCATTTGTTCATTCACTCACTTAGGTTAGCAAAGCAGATAGACACATACCACAAAATTAAGCATGTAGGGAAGACTAGGATCCAGAGATTGCTTCTAGAGTAAGTGATATCTAAGCTGGAATTGGATGACTAGTAGCAAACAGCCAAGTGAGCTGGGAAGAGGGGAGATAGAAGGAAAAGAAGATGTAGTTGGCAGAGGGAAAAGCATGTCTGAAGGCCCACAGACAAGAGGAGGCACACTTCAGATTCTAGCATACTTAACACTTTTCCTGGAAGCCTTTCTTGATCTCTTCCATCTAATTTGGGTGTTCTTCCTCTGTACTCCTATGTGTGCAATTCTGTAATTCCTTTATCATAGCATCATCAGGATGCATCATTACTGTTTTCTTGATTATCATTTCCCCACTGGACTATAACCTTGAGGGCAGAGATAAAATTGTGCCTGCCTATTATTATCTCCTCAGCCCCTTAGAACAATGGCTAAATTCAGGAGACAATAATGAATAAATAAATGAATGTCAGTTATAAAAAAATATTTGAACTTAAATTTAAAAGACCTTCTGTAAAGCATGCTAATGATAAAAGATGTAATAAAAAAAGATGTAATAAACTTTACCATGATATCGCTTCAATTTGCTTTGTTCAAATAGCTTTTCAACTTTTTTTATTAGTTCTTCTCTAATTCTTTCCAGAAATCTTCTTTCTTCCTTTACTTGTTTCGTTTGTTCAATAATCTTCTCTCCTAAAAGGTAATAACCCATCAATGTCTAAAAGCTAAAAGTTGGGAGTGTAAAACTTAAAAGTGCTTAAAATAGCAAGAGTAAACTTTACCCAAAAGTTTTTTCTTTTTTCTGCAGTATAGCATTTGCCACTACGGAAAATATTGAGGAGTCATTTCAGTTTCTAACAGGGACACATAAAGGGATGTTCAGATATGTAAAGTATACCGTATATCTCTTCTACACTTACATACATGTGTAGAAGTCAGGTAAAGTTAAAATAGTTATGCGTCTTGGTATTCGTCTTGGTTTAAGTCTTTTGGTAAATTTATCTTGGACCTAGACTTATTGTCCTTACATAAAAAATGTGTGTGTGTATGTGTGTATATATATATATATTTATTTATTTGTTTTCGAGAGAGAGAGAGAGCACGCATGCATGTACATGCATGGGCAGAGGGATGGGGAGAGGGAGAGAGAAATCTCAAGCAGACTCTGCACTGTGCACAGAGCCCAACACGGGGCTCGATCTTACAACCCTGAGATCACGACCTGAGCTGAAACCAAGAGTTGGATGCTTAACAGACTGAGCTACCCAGGTGCCCCCCAAAATATATGTTTTTAAAAGCACAAATAATATTAGTGATTAAACATATACAGTAATTAACATATAATTCACATACTTTAAAATAATGTAATATTTCTGTGGTAAAATATGCATAATAAAATTTACAGTTTTAGTTATTTTTAAATGTCCAGTTCAGTGGCATTATGTACATTCATGATGTTTTGCAACCATCACCACCATCCATCTCTAGAAGTTTTTTATCTTTCCAAATTAAAACTCTGTACCCATCAGGCAATAACTTCCCATTAATATTTAACTTTACCTCATAGAATCATCTACACTTACAGTATCATCATACTTACTTTCAATCTGTAATAATGAGAGACCAGTTACTCCTGGAGAAAGAGCAGGTTGACAAGGAAGTGAAGGAAAATCAATAAGATTCGGTAGGGTGATGCATTCTTTTTTACCTATCTGTAAGCAAACATGAAAATCAGTAGCATTTGGTAGGATGACACATTACTTTTCACCTATCTGTAAACATTTGATAATTCACAACAACAATGCTTTTTTACTTACATGGCAACCACCTAAATTACAATCTCTCCATATATCTTCCCAATTACTATAAAAGGAAAGCAAATGAAATTACCCATAATTTATGTCTACAGTATAAATAGGACACAGACCCCTTTAATTTACACATACTTTACATATAAGTGAGGAAATAAACACCCTAGAGCAGCAGAGTGTGCTCAGGAGCCCTCCTACAAGCAGATGTGGACGGTGCATTAGAGATTGCTATCCAAAGATAACACAACAAACAACCACAATTTAGTCTAGAAGGAGAGGGTGTCATGTGCATAGAAGAAATACTGAGAGCAAGATAAGATCTTGTAAATCAGAGCATTTTTGATGAGGAGGCCAAAAGAAAGGGATTATAAAATGTAGGGGGCCAGAGGTGGTAATCACGGGAAGACAGCTTCTAGGAGAGATAAAAATACTTTGGAAGAAGTGTTGTCTCAGAGCCAGGGGGTAAGAGAAAAGAAGAAAGCGGCCAAGACAACAGCTCTGCTGAATTAAATTAGTAGAAGAGAATTCAAAGAAAATAGACACAAAAGACCCCGTTTATTTAAAAATAAATAAATAGCTGCATTTCACTATATCAACAGAAGAGGGAGCTCCTGATCTAAGAAGCAAAAGAAACTATGAAACAACTCCCTATTCCTCTGTAAGAACACGTTATTATATGGAAAATCCAACACAAGTAAACATGAACAATATCTCAAAATAATCTAGCATCCACACAAATTTACTTTTTAAAACCCTCAAAACAGAGAACTAAGACAAAACAGGCAGCCATGAAGCAGAGAAAGACTTAAGAATACTTACAGTGTAGATTAAATATAATTAAGCAAGCATTTGCAGATACCAACAAACACAATAAATCGGGAATTTAAAAAACTCCGAATAAAATAGGAAAAACAACAGGAAGATGTGAAATGAAAGTTGGCTAAACTGAAGAAAGAAAGGAAAAACAAAATTGTCTCAGAAATGAGTAAATTAGAAGGAATTTAGAAAGAATAAATATGGCCAAAAAAAGGACAGTGGAGAATACAAATAAAAGGAGCACAGAAAATGAAACAGAAAAAAATAGTAATATATATTTTATCATTTTAATTTATATCTATTTTATATGTTATTTAGAGAAAGTAACATATATAAAAGGTAAAGAAGAAAAAAGAAAACAATAGAATGGATCTGTTATCTGTTATTCCTGAAATAAAGAAGTCCTGATTTGCACGCTGCAAGGATCCACTGTGTACCCAGAAAAACCTGACCTAGAATTCCCAATTGAGACGCAGTCTGGTAAAACTAGTATATGTTAAAGGAATCCTTTGGCCTTCCAGACAAATATACACAAGCTAGTTTACAAAGAAAAGAAAACCAGGCACCACACTTATTAGTAGCATATAAAACAAGACATTAGTAGAGAAACATTTCAAAGAAACAGAAAGGAAAAAAGATGTAAGCCGAGGATGCGATATCCAATCAAGCTATCGTTGAGGTATCAAAATTCTACAGCAGGGATTAACAAATTTTGTAAAGGGCCAGAGAGTAAATAATTTAGGCTTTGTGGGGCATATATGGTCTCCGTCATGATTCTTCTTTTTGTCAATTCCTTAAAAATGTAGAAAGCACTCTGAGGTCCAAGGCCTTATAAAACAGTCTGCAGGCCCTAATTTGCTTAACTCTGTTCTAGACAAAGTTTTAAATGTGGAAGAAGAGAATATTATAGTGAGGCACTTTTTAAATTGAGATTAATCCAACCAAGAGATGATTGAAAAATCTGCTGCAAAAGAAGTGGCAGTAAGTGTTGAATATATTTAATTACAGATCTGAGACTAAAACAAAAGGTGAGGGGGTAAGACTAGACGTATGGTATATAAATGTTATATTCTTTGACACAGTAGAAATAACACAACTAAAAATACTGAGAGAAGAAAGGAGATTTTTTTGATTGCCTTGAATATAAAAGGTAGAAGTCACTGGATAATTTTAGAGGTAACAAATCAAAAGCGGAAGCATACATTTTTAAAAAAGGAAAAAGGAAGACTAAGAATACTAGCATAAGTGTGTTAGTGTAAAGGTAAACACTAGAAGAAAAATATAACCTAAAAACGAGGAGGGGGGAAAAGTACAAATAAAGTACATAGTAACTCATAGTAACTGTAACATAAAATAAAATGACAAATCTCAGGACAAACACATCAGTTCTATCAATAAGTAGACATAACTCACCTACTAAATGAAAAATATTTTCAGACTGTCTCACAAAGCAAAACCCAACTCTATCTAGGCTGTACATATAAAACATATCTAGGGGCGCCTAGGTGGTTCAGTCAGTTAAGCATCTGCCTTCTGTTCAGGTCATGATCTCAGGGTCCTGGGATCAAGCTCTGCATTGGGCTCCCTGCTCACTGGGGAGTCTGCTTGTCCCTCTCTCTCTCCCTCTGCCCCTCACCCCAGCTCATGCGCTCTCTCTCTCTCACTCTGCTCTCTCTCTCAAATAAACTTTAAAAATCTTAAAAAAAAAAAAAAAGGACATATCTAAAACAAAACAATTCAGAAAAGCTGGAAAAAAAGTGGGAAAGGAAGATGAGGGTATGTCAAATAAACGTATACAAAAAGAAAGGTTGGCATCTTGATATGCAATAAAGGAGAATTCAGGCCAAAACAAAGCATTAAATGAGTCAAAAAAGTGCAAAAGTGATTCCAGTATTCACATAAGAACTTTGTGCCAAATAACATATAGAAATCTAAATAAATCAGAAACCACAGGAAATGTAAGGATAAACAGTAACACACTAGTAATAGGAGATTCTAATATACCATTCTCGGTCTAAGATATAGCAAGAGAATGTAGAATAAAATAAGGATAGGGAGTACTTAAGGTATTCAGCAAGGTAGACTATAGACAAGGCGCAGGGTAGGGGAAGATACTTGCAACATACATAAGCATCAAAGAAATATCTCTAGAGTATTTAAAAAACTTACACTAATCAGAAACATACAGCAGACAACTCAAAAGAAACATTTGAAAAGGTACTTTCAAAAAGTTACCAAAATGGAGTCCATAAAAATATTAAAACATGATCAACTTATGGATAATCTGGGAAATTAAAATGCAAACCATGGATAGCATTAAGCATCCACCAGACTGACAAAAATTTTAAAGCATGAAGATAGCGTGTCTTATTAATATTCAGCAACGATAGAACAATTATTTGCTGAAGATGGTGTATCTTCTGCTCTAAAACCCAAGGGCTCTGAGCTGTGATTCCCCACCAGGGCCTGTCTCAGACTCCGTTCAGCATTCCAATCTACCACACATCAGGCAGCACTGTATGAGCTGGCTGTTAAAACCCAAGTGGC
This sequence comes from Ailuropoda melanoleuca, assembly GCF_002007445.2. Lineage (NCBI taxonomy): Eukaryota > Metazoa > Chordata > Mammalia > Carnivora > Ursidae > Ailuropoda > Ailuropoda melanoleuca. The sequence continues at coordinate 55,481,162 of NC_048219.1, read as the reverse complement.
AACACTGCTTGCAATGTCTCTCAGACCACCTTTTGAACCTTCTCTTGCTTTGGGCCCAAAGTTGGCAGTCTTTTAGATTACTTGATTTAAAAAACAAAAACAAAAACAAAACTGAAGCAGCACATCCAAATGTGGCAAATCGTTCTCCAAATTCCAAAGAGGTCCATCAAATGACTCATTCTCAGTGATAACTAGGGCAAGATATATACAAAACTGGCTTTCACTTTGAAAGGCGTAACTCAACATGTCTTACCCACACCTTGGAAACACCCAAAAATTTCACTGAAGTGGTAGGCTCCTGAATTTTCTTGAGGCTTATCTCCCATGCTCTAACCTTAAACATTTTAAGCTGCAGTTTTGTTTCAATTTAAGTATAAATATTGTTGCCATACTGCATTTAAACAAAAACTTTAAAATCATACCTGATTGTCCTCTGTTCTAATGATATTAACTCCATCATCTTCATTTTTCCAAAGAAACTGACTTAAAGGGAATGACAGATTTGAAAATCATATTGAAAAATGATTCCATGAATATTAGCTTTTCGTATTTTATATATCTTATTTGATATCCTGTAAACACAAATGTAACATTAAAACCTTAAAAAGCCTGAGACCATTAGCATATTATCTTTCAAACTCATTAATGATCAACATAAACTACATTTAGTATGAATAAGAAAATCATATTTAATTATATTATGGCTAAATTCAAATTACATTGCAATGTCTAAGGCAAAGTAAAATAACTAAACTATTTGGAAACATATTTTGTTTATAGTTCTTTTGCAAATGATTGTTTATAAAATCCCTTATCTTGGGGCGCCTGGGTGGCTCAGTCATTAAGCGTCTGCCTTGGCTCAGGGCGTGATCCCGGTGTTCTGGGATCGAGCCCCACGTCAGGCTCATCCTCTGGGAGCCTGCTTCTTCCTCTACCACTCCCCCTGCTTGTGTTCCCTCTCTCGCTGGCTGTCTCTCTGTCAAATAAATAAAATCTTTAAAAAAAAAAATCCCTTAATTTCAAAAGACTATATGCAAAACTGTTGTCTAAGTACTATAATTCTGAATGAAATGATTCCATATGAAACTCAAACATACTGGTTAGTTTAGCTATAACCAAGAATCTAAGTGAGGCAGAAAAATTAATTCTAAGAAAGGCAAATAAAAACAAATTTTTCTGTCATTACACTGCCCCTGATGATAAAATAATTACAATGGAAATAAATTTAAGCGATAAGTTATTCATTACATTGGAATGTTCGTCTACAACAGCAGAGATTAGAATCAAGGTCATTTTAATTAAAAATATCACTAATTTCACTCATATGTTTGTTCTAATTAGAATCCTTATAACAGTACCCTGGATATCTCACTCTTTCTTATAGTTTAGACACGTGGAATCAACATCTATACTAATCACCTTTTTTTGTTGCTAAAATAATCACTATTTGATTCTTCCAATGATCCTGGAACTCCAGAATTTCCAATTTGATTTTTTCCAGTCTGGTTTTCTTTTGGAGTGGCTTTTCCTGCAGCTGATGTTGCTGTTCATCCATGGCAAATAAAGTTCATAATATTAAGAAAATAGTAAAATAAAATTTTATACAAATGTGTATGTGTGTATATATATGTGTGTGTGTGTGTGTATATATATATATACACACACATACTATAATCTTCCATGTTTCAGAATCTCCATGAACTCTACTATACATGATATAAGGCAACAATTTCCAAAGTGAGTTTCATGAAACAGTTTATGAGAATTCTTTGGTCAATTCAGTTTGGGGAAAAAAATGAATCAAGGAACCCTACCGGGAATATAACCACACACACGTGCACACAAACACACCTGAAGGATTTCTCTGTTTTTATGTACAATGTGAACCTGCAAGATGGGGTTGAGTTGGGTTTTACTCAAACTTAATTGTCTTCGCAAAGCTTTTCCCAAAGCATCTTTTGAAATTGTATTGAGGAAACTTCTCTGGAAAATGCTAGTATAAATACAGTGCATAAAATGTCATTTGTTATTTCACATATACATTTCTATTTATAAAATCTTCCTTCATTTTAACAAAATTTCCCCATATAGGAAAACTATGCAATGTCTTTAAAATGTTAACATTAATGTTCTATATGATCTATATGAACAAAAGATTCATGAACCTGGCAGTGTTACTGCAGATACTTTTCCCTTGGATAAATCCAATTTTTTAATTTAGAAAAAATTAATGAGTCATGTTAATAATTGAAAAATCATTTACAAGGGTTGCCACAAAATTTTGCAACCTGAAGCCCATACTGATTTACTTTTAGTCGAGCTGCTACATTTTCCAGCTGGTACATCTGAAATAGTCTTCTTAGAACAACAAACAGGGATTTTCTAAAGGATATATTCAATGCAAAATTAACAAAAACCAGATATATCAGCTATTTAAAAACTAATAGTAAAATACTACCCCCCACCCACCCAAAGAAAGAAACAACAATGCAAAATACAGCAGATTTTGAGTAATTGTGATAAGGATATGGCACATGTATCTCATTCCTAGTAACAGTTTAGAGCATGATGACTGCACCATTCAGTACCTATGCAATTTAATAACAAAAAGAAAGGCCTATTCACTTTTGAAAAAATCATAATAGTGTTTTCAGAGCTATAGTAATAAAGGCATAAAATGTTACAGATTCAGAGAAAAGGAAGCGATAACTGTGAAACTATGTTTTGAACTGTGAGATGTTTGTCTGACAAAGAAGAGAGTAAGAAGAATTAAAGCAAAGAAAGTGGCATACACAAGACATGAAGTACTAACATATGCAGCATTTTTGACAATAGTGAAAAGATCAGTATGACTCTAGTACAGTGTTATAAATAAAGCATGGGCTTTAGTCAAACACACAGGAGTTTAAGTCCTGGCACTGTCACAGCAGGTGTTATTTCTCTAACCAGAGTTTCCTTATTTATTCCTAAAATGGCAAAGTACATATAAAGCACGCAGCACAGTACCCAAGCCTCAGGAATCTCTGATTTCTGTTCTACTGCATTTCATAGTTCAGGTCTTTACTACCTCAATCTATTCTCCATAGGGTAACCTAAGTTGTTTTTCCAGAACTGAAATCCGGTCATGTTACTCCCATTAAAACAAAGCAGGAAAGAATATCCAATGGAAAAAAAAAGACAGTCTCTTCAACTAATGGTGTTGGGAAAATGGAACAGCAACATGCAAAAGAATTAAACTGGACCACTGTCTTTCACCCTACACAAAAATAAATTCAAAATGGATGAAAGACCTAAATGTGAGACAGGAAACCATCAAAATCCTAGAGAAGAACACAGGCAACAACCACTTGGACATCAGCCATAGTGACTTCTTACTAGATATGTCTCTGGAGGCAAGGGAAACAAAAACAAAAATGAACTCTCGGGACTTCATCAAGATAAAAAGCTCCTGCACAGCAAAGGAAATAGTCAACAAAATTAAAAGGCAACCTTTGGAACAGAAGAAGATATTTGCAAATGACATATCTGATAAAGGGTTAGTATCCAAAATCTATAAAAAAACTTATCGAACTCCACACCTAAAAAACAAATAATCCAGTTGAGAAATGGGTGGAAGACATGAATACACACTTTTCCAAAGAAGACATACAGATTCGGCCAACAGACGCATGAAAATATGTTCAACATCACTGATCATCTGGGAAATACAAATCAAAACTACAATGAGATATCACCTCACACCTGTCAAAATGGCTAAAATCAACAATACAGGAAACAGATGTTGGCAAGGATGTGGATAAAGGGGAACTCTCTTACACTTCTGGGCATAATGCCAGCTGGTGCAGCCACTCTGGAAGACAGTATAGAGGTTCCTCAAAACATTAAAAATAGAACTACCATATGATCCAGCAATTGTACCACTAGGAATTCACCCGAGGATACAAAAATACTGATTTGAAGGGACACATGCACCCTGATGTTTATAGCAGCATTATCGACAATAGCCAAACTATGGAAAGAGCCCAAATGTCCACCGACTTATGAATAAAGAAGTTGTGAGATACATATAATGGAATATTACTCGGCCATCAAAAAGAATGAAATATTGCCATTTGCAACAATGTGGATGGAGCTGGATTGTATTATGCTAGGTGAAATAAGAGAAAGAAAAATACCATGATTTCACTTATATGTAGAATTTAAGAAATGAAACATAATAATGGTGGGGGAAGGCAAACAAACCATAAAACAGACTCTTAACTATAGAGAACAATCTGAGGGTTGCTGGAGGGAAGGTGGGTGGTGGGATGGGTTAAGTGGGTGATGGGTATTAAGGCGGGCCCTGTGATGAGCACTGGGTGTTATACATAAATGATGAATCACTAAATTCTACTCCTGAGACTACTATTACACTGTATGTTAACTGCAATTTAAATAAAAACTTGAAACAAACACAAGCTCAGATGGCTTCTCATTGCCTAAAAATTCCTTAGTTTTGGAACGAAGGCTTTTGCAGTTCAAGTCCCTACCTACCTCTCTAGTTGTACTTCATGGTACTTCTTCCTCCCCTTCTATCCTTAAACTGTAGTAGTAGTAGTAGTAGTAATGGCTAAAACTTACTGAGCCAACTACCACATTAAGCAAATCCTGAAAGCACCATTCATATCATGATCTATGTGAAGGAAGCCTTCTGGCATTTGGCATTAGGCAGTGAACAATCTGCAAAGACAAATATTTTGCAACCCTGGGTTTCAAGTCAGAGTGCAAAGTGTTCTCTATGTCATCTTAAAGAACTTGGGCTTTAAGTAGTAATCAATGAGTCTTTCAAAGGTTTTCAAGCAGGGAGATAAATAATCCAGCCTGTAACAAGAAAAATGATGTTGACTATGTTCTGGAGAATAGACTGGAAAGCAGATTATAAGCATGGAGGCTATAAAATGGTTTTTATGTTCCTTTAGTCTAAGAATCTATTATTCTACAGTGAGGAATATTTCAAAGCTTAAAGTCTGAACACCTAAAAGAATGATGAAACCAAAGAAGTCAAGAAAGTATAGTTGTTTGGGGGCAACAACAGAGTCAAGTATTTTTTTTTTTAATTTTATTTATTTATTTGACAGAGTTAGAGACAGCCAGTGAGAGAGGGAACACAAGCAGGGGGAGTGGGAGAGGAAGAAGCACTCATAGCGGAGGAGTCTGATGTGGGGCTCGATCCCATAACGCCGGGATCACGCCCTGAGCCGAAGGCAGAGGCTTAACCGCTGTGCCACCCAGGCGCCCCGAGAGTCAAGTATTAAACACATTGAAGTTGAGGCACAAAGACGTAGGGGTGTGTAGCACAGACCCATGGGAAAGAACAGAAGATAACTAATGGAAGGGAATGCCCATTTTGATATGAAAGTGGGTAAAGCATTACTCTTTTCTCCTTCATTAAAGGACTTGTAAAACATACTATGCACATTCTTACCAGCTATATTTGACAATATCATGATGTTAGACCTCAGATAGTTTGCATTCTCATGCACCACAAAAGTGTCATTTGGCATTTTTAAGAAATTGCACAACAATCAACAAAAGGTAAAAGTACATATGGAAATAAATTAAGGAACTCTATCTCATGTCACATATAAAAATTAGTTCCTGGTAGATTAATAAATTAATAAATTGGAAAAGCAAACCATAAAATGCTTGAAAGGTAATACATCTCAGGGTAGAAAAGGGATTTTTTAAAAGACATAAATAACACTACCCATAAATGAAAATGCCAATAAACTTGATTATACTAAAATTTAAGAACTGCAGTTCCATTTCTGCTTAGGATTATAGAAAGATGAAACAGTGCTTCCACTTGAACAAGGAGAAAAAGGTAAATAACCTATAAAATAATAATCTTCCTTGAACTCATTAGAGAATGATAGTTGTAAGGAGCTGAATTCCAATTCCCTCCTAGGAGAAAATTGTTTCATTTTTGGCAGAGCACAGGAGGAAGGGATAACTACTATTAAAAGAAATAAGAAGAAAACAGCTAAAATTTTAAGGAATTCTAAAGGCCAAGGTAGGCTACCAGGATAGTATGGAATCTCTGGGATCCTCAGACACAAAGGAAAATCAATATTTAATAGCAAGCTCCTTTCCATGCGCCTGTATTAGACTTACAGGAAAGACTGGGGGTAGAGCAGGAGACCTGAAAGAGCCATCAGTGGCACATAGGTATGAAATCCCATCCTTTTCAACACTACCCCTTCACACAAAGCAAAAGACTTAAGCCACTGGAGGCTGGAATGGGAAACTCTCCCATCTCAGAACCCACACAAAAATCTTTTGGCTCTTGTGGAGGAATAGAGGCAAAAGCCATCAGCTCTAAAGGGAAGAGCAGGTGATTCTCCTTCCAACAATATTAGCTTTGAAAAGTCTCATCACTGGGGAAGGGGTAGGAAACCCTCTCAACACCCGTCAGAGGCAAGGCCTAAAGGAAGGGCAGAAGCAAAAGCTGTAAGGATCATCTTGGGCCCAGGATCATGCACTGATACAAAGCATAGGTTTACTACCACTGGGTGGGGGGNGGGGGGGGGGGGGGGGGGAGAAACTCTCTCCTAAATATAAAAAGTCATTTTTTCCCTTACTTTTAATTTCTTTAAAAGATAACTAACAGTGTAAAGTAAAAATGGTAAAAATGTATTGTGGAGTTAAACACAGAAGTAAAATGTATGACAACAGCACAAAGGAATTGAGGGAGGAAACAGAAGTAATACTGCTATATGGTTCTTAAATTACATATGAAGTTGTATGTAATTTGAAAGTAGACTTCAAATTAAAAGTGTATAATGTAGACCTTAGAGCAAGAATCAGCAAACCTTTCTTAAAGGGCCAGATACTAAATATTTCAGGCTCATGGACCATTTGGTCTTTACCACAACTATTCAAGTCTGTCATTATAGTATAAAAACAGTCATTGAAAATATGTAAACAAATGGGTATGGCTGTGTTCCAATAAAAGTTTATTTATAAAAAACAAGCAATAGGCATGGATTAAAACTAAACTAAACTAAAATAGGGGTGCCTGGCTGGCTTAGTCAGTGGAGCCTGCAACTCTAGATCTTGGGGTTGTGAGTTCGAGTTCCACATTGGGTGTAGAGATTACTTAAAAATTAAAAGAAAAACTTTAAAAAGTATAAATCTAGATATTTTCTGACCTCTACCCTATGGTAACCACTAATAATTTTCTAAAATGAGAAAGAGCGAACCAATAGTGGAGATAAAAGTGAATCATAAAAAACCTCAATTCAGAAAAAGGCAAAAAAATGGAAAAACTAGGAAGATAGAAGACATGAGACAAATAGAAAACAAATAGCAAGATGGTAGATTTAAAACCAACCACATCACTAATTATATTGAATGTAAATGGTCTAAATACCCCTGGTAAAAGGCATAGATTGTCAAACTGGACTAAAATGTAAGATCTAAATATATGCTGTCTACAAGAAACCCACTTTGGATATTCAGTAACAGATAAAAGAATGGAGAAAGATATACCATGCAAACACTAAACAAAAGAAAGCTCGAGTGACTGTATTCATATCAGACTAAGTAAAGTTTAAAATAAAGACTATTACCAGAAATAAAGAGAAACATTACATAATAACATTGGGGTCAGTTCATCAAGAAGATATAGTAATCCTAAATGTGAATGCTTTTAATAACAGCTTCAAAATACATAACGCAAAACTGATTAAGAGTTGAAGATGTCAACACAATCCTTGGAATTGTTAGAGCATGTTGACAAAACTTAGGAATTCCTTTAATCAAAAGAATCATAAAGGTGATAAAAAGACAAGCCACGAACTAAAATCTAGAATGAATTAAATATATAGACACACACACACACGCACACATACGGTGGAAAAAATACATATGTATATAAAATGAATAAATACTTAAAGAAAATGAGCAAAATATTTGAAGGAGGCAAATACAAATGACCATTAAACCTATAAAAACATGCAACCAAAGAAAACCATTAGAAAAGAAAAATTAAATATTTGGAATTAAAAATTCAATGTAAGGACTTAAGAGTAGATATGACACAACTAAAGAGAATTGGTAAAATAGATCTGGGAGAAAATTTTGCAGAAATTACCCAAAATGTAGAGCAGAGAAACAGGGGACAGAAAATATCTAATAGAATGGTAAGTTATGGTTCAATAGCACTTTCAGACATTACTGCTGGGTACAACCACCTTGGAAAACACATAGACATTATTTAGTGAAGCTGAGTAGGTACAAACAATGCCAATGCTAGGTATACCCTCTTGACATCCTCATGCACAAGTACATTTAAGAGTCCCGTACAAGAATGTATAGAAAAGCATATTTTTAATACCCCCCACCTGCAAAAAACCAAATGTCCATCATCAGAATAAATTATGGTATAGTCATATGATGGAATATTATACAACAATGAAAAATGAAATGGTATTTTATGTGAAACATGACTGAATCTTACAATGTTGAACAAAATAAGTCAAAAATAAAATACTTTCAATATTATTCCATCTTAATGCAATTCAAAACCTACAAAACTAAACTATTGTTAAGGAATACATATTCCGGTTGTAAAACTATAAAGAAAACCAAGAAAACAATTATCTCAAAAAAATCAAAGTAGTAGTTATGTCTAGGAAGAAAGAGGATGTGACCAGAGGAAGACACACAATGTTGAAAAGTTCTTATAAGAAAAAGAATAATAACAAAAAACACAGCCTTAGAAACAGCCATTAAACTTCTAAAAAAAATAGTAACAGGACAAATGCACAAAGCACTTAGAAAAACGTTGCTTACAGCAGTATTCATAATAGCAAAAACACTGACACAGGGTTGGGTACATAAATTATACCACAAGGAATTCTATAATGATGTAGATCTATATTTATTGATATGAAATATCTACAATATATTCTAAAATATAAGAAGAGGCTCTAAGAGGGTTAGTATCCTCATTTTTAAAAGTTAAAAATATTTATTACATACAAGAACTGAAAAAATAACTGAAAGAAAATATACCAGCATACTAACAGAAGCCATCTCTGGATGGTAGAATTATTTTTAATCTTAATTTTCTTCTTTATAGTATTGGTGTTTCTAGAACTTTTTAAAATGAGCATATGCTGGTCAAGCATACTTTTTTTGGAGCAAAGCACCAAGAAATTAATACAATTTAAAAACTATACTTTCACAAAATTCAAGGGTTAAATACTCCCACCAAAGATTTTTTTTTTTTGGGTTTTGTGCTAATATCTGGCCAGTAGCCCAGGATATGAAATATGACGCTACTCACAGCTTTATGTAGGACAACTGCCCACTTCATTAGCCACTTGACCTTGTACTTTTCAGGAATGCTGGGATTCCAGTCTGCATTTTTCCCCCAGGTGTTTTTTCCCTTTAACCTTTAAGTAATACCATCACTGAAAAGCAATATTTAGCACTACAGCAGAGATAAGCCTAGATCAAGGAGGTAAAGATTATCACTGAGCATCTCACTGGCATCAAATAAAAAGGTGGATCTCATCCACATGTCTCATCAGAAATAATAAAAAACATCAGAAGGCTAAATACTAAAGAAGGTGCTAAGTTTGAACTATCATTGGATATAGCATAAACTTAGAATGTAAGAATGGTTATAATTGAAGATGGAGAAAAATGCAACTGGTTAAGAACATGTATATTTTGCAGCTGTAATGGATGTTGTCATTAGTTGGGAGGGATTCATTTACAAATGTTTGGTATATTTGCTTTTCCATCATAAATAGTTTATTTCCTTATACAATATTTTTTCATTAAGTTCTTATAGTTCTGGCTTTATTTATATGTTTAATTTTGTTTAATTACCTACCACTTTGTAAGAACTGAACTATCAGTACATTGATGAATGTAATCATATAAAACTTTATGACACTGTGAAATACAAATGTCTCCCAGCATTAAAGTTGCTTTGCTTTGGTTTGATACAGTTATTGTGGCTAAGATCCTTCTCACTTCTAGTAATAATACCAAGGTTCTATGCAGTGATCATTTCCTTTCTCCTTTAGCCTTAACTTTACCTGAAACTGTTAAAAAAGAAAGTGGTAGAGTTTATTTAAATGCGATAAGTATTTTGATTTGGCTTTTAACATAGTAATAGTTTTTTTTCCCCTCTCACTTGGTGAAACTATTTTTAAAAATCCCCAAATGGAATTGTAGCTTTCCTTTTATACTGCCACACTCGTAAGGCTAGATTTGCCCACAATTTTCTCACAGACCTGACTACTAAAATATACTATAATAACCTCTTTGTTTTTCCCATTCCAGTTGAAATCACCTTCTTCCTGGTTCTTGTTAAGAAGCTCTTTCAAAGTGTTTACTAAAAAACTGGGATCTGTTCCAGGTTCTTCCTTCAACAAAGTTACGCTAAGTGGTCTGTGGATTATTCCATCAGCCTCAGCAACACCATTATTAGTCTGCCGCCCATCTAAAGAAACAGTTGATGCTGAATAAATATTTCCTAAATGATCCATTATAGGAAGCAAATATAATTCTGGTTGAAGAGCCTAAAACATATAGGAAATTAAAAAAAATTAGTTTGTAATTTAAAAAACAGTAAGTTAAAAAATTAACATAAGTTTAAAATGTCATATTACATACATATGGAGGAGCAAATGATTTGAGTTTCAGTTCTGATTCTTGCTTTACCTTCACCTAGAAATAAATGACAAAAAATAAAGCTTTTGTATGTTTTCAATTATTTTATTCCTTTTTTTTTTTCAGAAGGCACATACTTGTGACATATAAATCAAATCTAAAAGCTATTCACTAAGGTTAGAGTCTAGAAAATGTAGAACATAACCCTATTTCTATTCACTGTACAAAACATAAAAGAAATTCTATGTCATTTAATAGCAATAATTAATGGCTATCACTTGCATGGACTCACTATATGCCAAGCACTATTTTAAGTGCTTTACATATATTAGCTCAGTTAATCTCCACAATTCCAAGTGATAGGCACACATATTATATATAGTTACATAGACAATAAGATTGAGGAAAGAGAAGTTAAATAACTTGCCCATGATTTTACAACTAGAATTTTCCAAATTGGGATGCAAGACCAGATAATCTGGCTTCAGAGTCCAACTTTGTAAACTTTATTTCCTGAATATACAACCCATAGAGTTCATTTGTTATTCATCCATCCAACCCTTCACTCATTCAACAAATACTGACGGCATACTACAGGTCAGGCAGACCAATACTATGGGTCAGAACTATGGGTTCCATATGGTGGGAGAGCAAAGTCCTTGCTCTCATGTAGCTTATATTCTACTTAAGAGAACGGATGTTAAATAAACATGATTTGGGATAGTGATATGTGATTTATGAAAACAAAAAACTGATGTAATAGAGAGTAACTTAAGAGAAAGAATATCTAAAAACTAGGTGATCAGAGAAGGCCCTTTTGAAAAGATAATACTTGAGGCTGAGACCTTAAATATGAAAAGGAAAAGCAAGCTATTTGAAAATCACGAGGAAGTAATTTCCAGGCAAGTGAAAGCACATAAATCAGAAGGGAGTTTGTTGTATTTGAGGACCAAAGATTTTTGTGTTTGAAATGGAGAACCAAGAAGAAAAATAGCAGCAGATGAAATCTGAGGAGTCTATTCCTTAGGCCCTCTGTATTTCTGGCCTAACCACTGCAAAAGTCTCCTAAAGTCTCCTAGTTACAATCCGTGCCTTAAGTCTCTGAAGGCTCTCATCACGTCATCTTTTGCTCTAAAACTCCAAAGTTTCAGAAACAAACAAAACTCATTAATCTGGCGTTCAAGACCTTCAACAAATCACTTTATAACTTGTCCTCTACTATTCCATTTATACCATGTTCCAGTAAAAAAGGAAACAGTTACTCTTTCTTAGTTGCCTGTTTTTCCGCTTCTGTGCTCATTCGATTTTCTCTGCTCAGAAAGCTTTTTCCACCCAACATTTTTGCAAGATCAAATATTTATCTTTCAAGAGCCAAACTGAATATCGTTCCTTCCTCAAAGTTTTCTATCTCCCCTCTTCTCCTGCTGGAAGTAATCCCTTTTTCTTCTGAATATATAAAATACACTATTTTAATTATTTATGTATTTTCTCTTCACCACTACAGTGAATACTCTTTAAGGGCAGAGTCAATATCCAGTTCTTTTTTTCTCATTTTGTTCATAGAAAAACATCAATAAATATTAGAAGGACTTCAGAAGTTGATTCAAATTATCTTTATTAAGGTCTCTTCCAACCTAGGATTCTGTGATGGATATTTTGTATTTTAGATATCAAGAAAAAGAACAAAAAGTTGGGAGAACTGTTCTTTTTTTTCCTTGTTTGAGAAAAACTTAAAGATGAGTAAATAGATATTTTACCATACTGAATAGAATTCAAATGACAAAAACTTTGTATCTAGCTGCTGATCCTGAGAATTCCACATAGCAAATTCCTTTACAGTACTACTTTGGAAATGCTTTTTTTCTTTTTTTCCATTATCATTCATTATTTAATTTGTCCAATAAACATTTAAATGCCTCTAAGTGCTAAACCCCTTTTTAGGCACTGGTTATAGATACAATAGTGAATAAATAAAGTCCCTGCTCACAGGGAGTTATAGTTTAACGGCAGAGTCAGGTGTTAAATAAACAATCACATAAATACATACTAATGACATGTTAACTAGAGTGGAATAGGAATATACTGCATTTTTGTTTAATATAGAGTCTTGATTAGGGGCGCCTGGGTAGCACAGCGGTTGGGCGTCTGCCTTCGGCTCAGGGCGTGATCCCGGCGTTATGGAATCGAGCCCCACATCAGGCTCCTCTGCTATGAGCCTGCCTCTTCCTCTCCCACTCCCCCTGCTTGTGTTCCCTCTCTCGCTGGCTGTCTCTATCCCTGTCGAATAAATAAATAAAATATTAAAAAAAAAAGTCTTGATTAAAGAAATCAACCTTATGTAGTTAAGAGATACCAGAAACTTTGAGATCTGATGGCTTGCTGGATTAAGAATTTCAGCTAGGAAAATTCTACTTAGAAAATCCTGCCATTAAATCACAGAAACTATAAACAGTAGTGTTCAAAAGATAATAGCTGAAACAAACAAACAAAAAAATGTTGGAGTCCTATCATTTCACATCAAATGAGGCTAGCTGTGGCCCAAACAATGAGGACCCATTTTTGTTCAGAACACAAGTACTTATTTAAATGTTTTAGGGGGCGCCCGGGTGGCTCACTCAGTTGAGTGGCTGACTCTTGATTTGGGCTCAGAGTTGTGAGATCGAGCCCTATGTCAGGCTCCCATTTAATGTGAAGTCTGCTTAAGATTCTCTCTCTTTGCCTCGCACCCCTGCCCCCTTCCCAGCTCATGCACACATATGCACGTGCTTGCTCGCTCTCTCAAAAAAAAAAAAAATTTAAATTTAAAAATACGTATTACTTATATAATCACATTCTAACTTTGTCTTCCTTTTCTTCCCAAGGAGATGCACACACAAAAATATCCCTATCATTCTAGAGCCCAATAATATGCCAATAAGACCCATTTTTTTCTCGATGATCTATGTATTCAGTGATATTTCCATTGCGTTATGATTGATACTACTTACCCCATTTATAGAAGCTGAGTTGACAAGAAGCCGTGTTGATAAGCATTTAAAAAACATAATTTGTAAAGTTATGCTTTTCTTTAATCAAAAGGAAAAAGAATAAGAAAACTTACCACAGCTAGATTATTCCCAATGCATTTCAGAAATAAGAATTTTTCTGCAACAGCATCTTCACCAAGGAACTCACCAAGTCGCTCTCTCAGGGCTTGTAAAGTAAGGTGAGGAGATACTCTGAAATATGACATTGCCTTATAATGTAAAATGAAATAGGTTTCAGCTATACTACAAATTCTATAACATTAGTCAGCTATCTCAAACATAAATACTAATTTAATGTATCATATATAGCTCAATATATTGTTTTTACACTGCCTAGCACTTTGTAAAACTTCAGGAAATTTAAAAAAATAAAATGATTATGCACATAAATATTGGTTATAAAAGTCCTTTCTGTACAGAGAAGGAAAATGCTTATCTACTTTTCTCATCTACCTCCAAACTGTATTATTTTAAAAAAAACAACTTTGCTATGGAATTTATATACTTTTATACATACTTTAAAGAATGATTTAGCCACAGATATTTATTTTGGAAGTTTGACAGGATTAGCTAGTGCTTAAAAATTTCTTTGATAATCAAATATTGTCAGACTCCACATCTTTGCTCATTAGGAATACTTCACTCCTCAACATCTAAAATTTAAAGCCATCATTTATGCCATTTTTTTGTTTTTCTAGGATCTTATGGGAAACATTATGTAATTAATTCATTCAACCAAAAAATATTTATTGAGCCCCCACTATGTGTCAGGCATTGTTCTAAGGGATGGAAATATGGCAATCAACAAAAGAGACAAAAATCTCTGCCCTTACAGACTTTATAAATCTAATGGTGGGAAAGAAAAATAGACAAACTAAGAAAACATGTAATTCGTAAGACACTATAAAGAAAAATAAAGCAGGGAAGGGAGGGTAGCTACAATTTTAAATATAGTGATCAGAGAAGATCTAAACAAAAAGATAATATTGAAGTAAAGAGCTAAAGAAGGGACAGGATATGTAAGGGCAGAAAGAGCATTCTAGACTAAGAGAACAGCAAGTACAAGGGTCCTGAGGTAGGTCCATGTCCGATGTGTTCCAGAATAACAATGAGGCTAGTTTGCTTGAAGTGATAGGAAAGATAAAGAATAATGTCATGTGTGCTTCATATGTGTACACTTACATGTATATGTATAGTCTGCTTCTATTTTGAAACAGTTCCGTGAAAAAGTCATTGTGGATATACTGATTTAACCTCTATTCACAGCTCTTCAACAGGTTTCTAATTTCAGATAATTTCTCTCTCAATTCTCTGTGTGTAACGATAGTAATACACCAGTTATACCCTTTGCCCTGGGTGGCAGTGACACCCGGCTAAGTAACATCTGTTTCTACAGTACTTTTTTTTTTTTTTTAAGATTTTATTTATTTATTTATTTGACAGAGACAGCCAGCGAGACAGGGGACACAAGCAGACAGAGTGGGAGAGGAAGAAGCAGGCTCCTAGCAGAGAAGCCTGATGTGGGGCTCGATCCCAGCACACTGGGATCACGCCCTGAGCCAAAGGCAGACGCTTAACGGCTGTGCCACCCCGGCGCCCCTCTACAGTACTTATTAAGTGTTGCATAGCATTCTTTATTGATAGTATTAAGTTAGAAACTAGGTTCATCACATGTACCAGAGTTTTTCACTTACAACTTAAATTTCCAAAAACCATTTTTCTTTGCAGAAAAAAAGATTGCTTTTTCTGGCACATTATAACATGACCACAAAAATACTTGCCTTATAAATCCAGCTGAAATGAATTTGTTAACAACTTCTTTTGAAATGGTATTTAGCTTATAGTTCCACGATCCTTCAGGGACATAAAAAACATGAAGTTCCACCAACTGAATAAATTGAAAAGAACATCAGTTAAAATATTTTTAAAGTGAAAAAAATCAACTAATGTCCTCTCGAACATTAAGTTTAATATACCTAATTGACATAAACATGGAATACATGTATCCTGAACAAACACAGAAAACAAAATGCAGAGCCAAAATTTTGATTAGTTGGCTACTTGGCACTTGGAGAGCATCTTCTCCCTAGAAACAATGTCACAGACGTAGTCCTAGGGTACCCTAACATCTCTGACATACAGTGTTCTTTCTGTGGCTTGAGTACCAGACCACCAAGATCAGTTTTCTGGTTATACAACCTTTTCCTCTCCCCTGATCCCTACCTACTCAGTTCTGTTGGGGTGATCTTGTGGAATCCTTATACTTTATATATTGTTATTACCATAACATAGTTGTGATAATTGCTAGTTCTCAGCAAGTGCAAAAGTGTGAATACTGTGGTCTGGGAAATATTTTTGTTTCCCAGAATTCTAGGAAGAACATATTCCTTTTTTTTTTTTTTTTTAAGATTTTATTTATTTATTTATTTATTTGACAGAGATAGAGACAGCCAGAGAGAGAGGGAACACAAGCAGGGGGAGTGGGAAAGGAAGAAGCAGGCTCCCAGCAGAGGAGCCCGATGTGGGGTTCGATCCCACAACGCCGGGATCACGCCCTGAGCCGAAGGCAGACGCCCAACCGCTGTGCCACCCAGGCGCCCCAGGAAGAACCTATTCCTGATGGTGATAGGGAAGGAAATGGTTGTTCTTACATAGGTCATGTCTGTCAGCTTAGCTTGCCTGTACTTATAATACCACATTCTTTTCTATTAGTGTTTTGTTAAACCTCAATTAGAATCCTATTTGGAAGAATATTTAGATTACTACAACAGAAACAGAACAATTACAGCAAATATTCCTATCTTTTAGTCTAACGAAGTTATTCACTGCATATGAAAATTTAAATGATTATACTCTACAATATTAAATATCTGAGAAAAACTTTAAAAAGTTGAATATGACCTATCATTTATAGGAGATAAAATTCGTTTTTGAACTGAATGTTTTGCTCAAGTTGTTTTTATAGACTAAGTAAATTATTTCTGTACATTTGATATATGTATAGATCTGATGTGAGCTTTGCCATATGCTATATTTTGAACACCAGAGCATTTAAAAGATATTTCCCTAGCTATAAAATACTATTCATAGCTAACACTACACTCTACTATTAATACTATAATATTTAATAGCTACATAATTAAATATGTGCAAAACCTTCAGAAGACTTAAGTAAATATGACCTGATCCTTTATATAGATGCATTAATATTTTACAGGAAAAAATATTTATTGAACTAAACATTTTACTCTGTTTTTATAAACCAAGTAAATTCTGTCAATATTTTTTATAATAATTCATAAACTATAATTCAGTGTTCCTACAGATTTAATTCCATAATTGAGTAGGCAATACAGAGAAAATAGAGTTAATAAAACATTTACGTTAAATGATTTATAGTGAATTTGTGTTTATTCATTCCCTCAGCAAATATTTACTGAATGTCTACCATGTGCCAGCACTGTTCTAGGCATTAGGAATATTGCAGTCAATAAGACAAAGATCCTTGCCTGTGTACAGCTTTACATTCTAACAAGGTATCAGGACAAGAAGAAGGGTGAGGCAAGTGAGGCACTCACCTCAGGTACAAAATTTAAGGCTGTACCAAAACCTCAGTAATCAAGATAAATAACTAAAAAAAAAATCAAAAAACAAAAAAAAAAACCCACACCACTACTCAATGCAAACAATTTCATGATAAACAAAATATCAAAAATATAGACAGAATTTAATACTATTAGAGCCTGAGGGAAAAGGAAAAACATGAACTTCAATACATGTTTCTTAAAAAAAAAACAAACAACAAAACACATTTCTTAATGGTCAACTTTTTCCAGAATAACCAAGTAGTTGGAAAAAAAATACTGAAAATTTCAAAAGTATATATTAAAATTCACATTATTTTAAGATCCAATATTCCATTTATATCAAAACATTAATTTGTTATAATTTTACTTTCCTGGCTTTCATGGAAGCAAGCTCATCAGTAACATTTTCATCAAAATTATTAATCACTTAAAAATATACTAAAAGGTATATTAATGGGCACATATTTTGCCTTTCGCCTCAGGCTCCAAAATGGCTAGGCATGGCACTATCAGGTTCTATTTCTATCGAAAATGTTGCTATTATGGATTTTTTGCATCAGTTTTTCATTTTAAAAAATCTTGTATTGATTACTTATCTTAATTATGGAGGTTTTTTTGTGTGTGCCCCTTAAATTTTGCACCCAAGGCAAGTGACTCATTTGCCTCAGACTAGTCCCAGGCCTGTGAGGGACACAGACAATAAACAATAAATATAAAACACTGATAAGTTATACAGTACATGAGGAAGAAGTACTGGAGAAAAGGATAAGAAGAGCAGGGTAAGGAAAACTGGAAAGATAAAAAGTAGGTTTCAGTTTTAAATAGTCTGGGTAGGGCTTATGGAAAAGGTTAGATTTAAGTAAAGACTGCAGGGGAAGGAACAATGAGCCAAGTGATAATGCAGAGGGAAAGAGTTCCAAGAAGAGCTAAAGCAAAGGTTTTTTTTTTTTTTTTTTTAAGATTTTATTTATTTGAGAGAGAGAGAGAGAGAGAGTGGAGTCAGTGGGTTGGGGGGGAGCACGAACAGGGGGAGAGTGAGAAGGAGAAGCAGACGCCCCACTGAGCAGGGAGCTTGATCCCAGGGTCCTGAGCTGAAGGCAGATGCTTAACTGCCTGAGCCACCCAAGCACTTGTAAAACAAAGGTCTTAAGGTGAGAGAATGTTAGAATGATTGAAGCAGAGAACAATAAGAGGTAAAGTAAGAAGGAGGACAAGAGATAAATGGGGAGGACAAGAACAAAATAAATAGGGTTTTCCAGGCCATTGAAAGATCTTCACTTCAGAAAATGGGAAGTCAATACAGGGTTTTAATAGAAGGACAACATCTGACATTCACTTTATAGTTTTGTTATTTTAATATGAAAAATACCATACATACAAATAAGAGGAATATTACTATGAATACCCAAATATGTAGATTCAAAAGTTAACATCATGCCACATTTACTTTCTCTCACTCCCCCCCCCTTTTTTTTAAAGGCAGACTGCCACATGTAGTGCCTTATTTGGATGTGTCTGAAGTCTTGGAAGCTTGACTACTCTACCTTCTCCTACAAATGAACCTTGAGTGCTTGTTTCAAGGTTCTAGCAGGGGAGTGCAGCTGCTTGTACACCCTTGACTGAAGAACAGTCCCCCTTATTGGGGAAGGTCCTCCTCTTCAACCCAGCATGCAGCTTTGGGAGGGATGCACATGGAGCTGTGAGGGAGGAAGAGGACACCCACCTAGGCAACCAGATCAGCCAAATCAACCCTGGCGATCAATGGGCTGACAGATGTCACAGATTGTCCTCACATCCTCTATCCCTTTCTTGATAAACCAAAGTAAATCAGACATTGTGAAATTATACTCCTAAATACTTTGGCAGCCATTTCCTAAAAATAAGAATTTCTCCAACATAGTCATAGTAACATTTTCACATTTAAGAAAATTAATAATCCCTTAATGTAAAATAACATCCATTCCATATTCAAATTTCCTCAATTGTCCATTTGTCCTCAATGTTTTTTCAATCTAGAATCTAATCAAGGATAACATTTTGCATTTGGTTTGTCCCACCCTTAAAAATCTTAATCCACAAGTTCTTCCAGACCTGTTTTCTTTTTCCCCCCTTTTCATGGCATTAACTTTTTGAAGAGACTGGGCCAGTTGTTCTAAAGAATGTTTTCCATTCTGTATTTACCTTAACATCTCCTTAAGATGTCATTTAATTCTCCAATCCCTTTTTTTTAAACATAGTTTCTTTTTTAAAATCATTTTTTAATCATGAAAAGTGTATTCTTTAATCCGCATCCCCCTTTTTCCTCATTCTTCCAACCTTCCCCCCGCTGCCAATACCCATCAGTTTGTTTTCTACAGTTAAGAGTCTGTTTCTTGGTTTGTCTCTCTCCCCTTTTCTTTGCTCATTTACTTTGTTTCTTAAATTCCACATATGAGTAGGATCACATGCTATTTGTTGTTCTCTGACTTATTTCGGTGAGCATTTACTCTCTAACTCTAACCATGTTGCTGTAAATGGCAAGATTTCATTCTTTTTTATGGTTGAATAATACTCCATTGTATATAAAGATATATAAAGACTTCTTCTTTATTCGGTCACCTACCAATGGACACTTGAGCTGTTTACATAGTTTGGCTACTGTAAATAATGCTATAATAAACATAGGAGGGCATGTACTCCTTTGAATTAGTGTTTTTGTATTCTTTGGGCAAATACTCAGTAGTGTGATTCCCGGATTGAAGGGTAATTCTATTTTTAATTTTTTGAGGAACCTCCATACTGTTTTCCATGGTGGCTGCACCAGTTTGCAGTCCCACCAACAGTGCAAGAAGATTCCTTTTTCTCCACATCCTCTCCAACACTTGTTTCTTGTGTTTTTGACTTTCGTCATACTGACAGGTATGAAGTGATATCTCACTGTAGTTTTGATTTGTATTTCCTTGATGATGAGTGATGTTGAGCATCTTTTCATGTGTCTGTTGGCCATCTGGATGTCTTTGGAGAAATGTCTGTTCATGTCTTCTGCCCATTTTTTATTATTTGTTTTTGGGTATTGAGTTATCAGTTTGTTATATACTTTGTACACTGACCCTTCAGTGGATGTTATCTGCAAGTATCTTCTCCCATTCCATAGGTTGCGTTTTAGTTTTATTGTTTCCTTCACAGTGCAGAATTCCTTTATTATTTTGTTTTTTTAAAGATTTTGTCAGAGAGAGAGAGAGAAAGAGCACAAGCAGGGGGTAGGGGCAGAGGGAGAGGGAGAAACAGACTCCCCACTGAGCAGGGAGCCCAGCATGGAACTCGATCCCAGGACCCTGGGATCATGACCCGAGCTGAAGGCAGGCACTTAACTAAGCCACCCAGGCGTCCCAGAAGCCCTTTCTTTTGATGTAGTCCCAATAGTTTATCTTTGCTTTTATTTCCCTTGCCTCAGGAGACATATCTACAAAAATGTTGCTATGACCAATGTCAGAGAAATTATTCTCTTCTAGGATTTTTATGGCTTCAGGTCTTGCATTGAGGTCTTTAATCCATTTTGAGTTTATTTCTTTGTATGGTGAAAGTGGTCTAGTTTCATTCTTTTGCATGTGGCTGTCCAGTTTTCCCAACACCATTTGTTGAAGAAACTGTCTTTTTCCCATTGTATATTCATTCCTTCTTTGTCAAAGATTATTGGACCATATAAATTGTGGGTTTATTTCTAGGTTTTCTGTTCTATTCCATTGATCTATGTGTCTATTTTTATGTCAGTACCATACTGTTTTAATTGCTACTGCTTTGTTATATGACTTGAAATCTAGAACTGTGATTCCTCTAGTTTTGTTTTTCAAGACCACTTTGGCTATTCGAGGATTTTTGTGGTTCCATACAAATTTTAGGATTGTTTATTCCAGTTCTGTGAAAAATGCTATTGGTATTTTGATGGGGATTGCATTAAATCTGTAGATTGCTTTGGGTAGTATAAACATTTTAACAATATTTGCTCTTCTAACCCATAAGCATGAATGGCTTTGCCTCATCTTGAATTTCTTTCATCAGTGTTTTATGGTTTTCAGAGTACAGGTCTTTCATCCCTTTGGTTAAGTTTATTCCTAGATATTTTATTGTTTTTGTTGCAATTGTAAATGGGATTATTTTCTTAATTTCACTTTCTACTGCTTCATTATTAGTGTATAGGAACGCAATAGATTTTTATACATTGATTTTTGTATCCTGTGACTTTACTGAATTCATTTATGAGTTCTAGTAGTTTTTTGGTGGAGTCTTTAGGGTTTTCTATATATAGTATGCCATCCGCAAATAGTGAAAATTTTACTTCTTCCTTTCTACCAATTTGGATGCCTTTTATTTCTTTATATTGTCTAATTGCTATGGCTAGGACTTCCGGTACTATGTTGAATAAAAGAGTGGACGTCCTTACTTTATTTCTGACCTGGGGGAAAAGCTGTCGGGTTTTCACCATTGAGTATGATGTTGGTTGTGAGTTTTTCATATAAGGCCTTTATTACGTTGAGGGACATTCCCTCTACTTTGCAGTTTTTAATCACGAATGATGTTGTACTTTGTCGAATGCTTTTTCTGCATCTGTTGAAATGATCATATGGTTTTCATCCTTTCGTTTACTGATATTACATATCACGTTTATGGTTTTGTGAGTACTGAATTACCCATGCAACCCAGGAATACATCCCACTTGATTGTGGTATATGACTTTTTTTTAATGTATTGTTGGATTTGGTTTGCTAATATTTTGTTGAGGATTTTTGCATCTATATTCATGAGTGATACTGGCCTGTAGTTCTTTTTTTTTTTTTTTTATGGTGTCTTTATCTGGTTTTGGTATCACGTCGATACTGGCTTCATAAACTGGATTTAGAAATTTTCCTTACTCTTGTATTTTTTGGAGTGGTTTGAAAAGAATAGATATTAACTCTTTAAATGTTTGCTAGAATTTGCTTGTGAAGCCATCTAGTCACCTGGACTTTTGTTTTCTGGGAGTTTTTTGATTACTGATTCAATTTCATTGCTGGTCATTGGTCTGGTCAAATTTTCTATTTCTTCCTGCTTTAGTTTTGGTAGGTTGTATGTTTCTAGGAATTTATCCATATCTTTTAAGTTGTCCAATTTGTTGGCATAGAGGTTTTCATAATATTCTGTTACAATTGTTTGTATTTCTGTGGTGTTATTTCTCTTTTTGCATTAGTAATTTTGTTTATTTGGGTCCTTTTTAAAAAATGAATCTTGCTAGAGGTTTATCAATTTTGTTATCTTCTCAAAGAAACAGCTCCTGGTTTCAATGATCTGTTCTATTGGGTTTTTTTTTTAAGTTATTTATTTCTATTCTAATCTTTACTATTTCCTTCCTTTTGCTGGGTTTGGGTTTTGTTTTTATCTAGCTCCTTTAGTGTAAGGTTAGGTTTTTTGAGATTTTTCTTGCTTCTTGAGATAGGCCCATATTGCTATAAGCTATAAATCTCCCTCTTAGGACCACTTTTGTTGCAGCCCAAAGATTTTGGTTTCATTTTCATTTGTTTCCATGTAATTTTTTATTTCTTCTTTTCTTCTGAGATCCCTATAATGCAAATGTTATTATGCTTGATGGAGTCACTGAGTTCCCTAAGACTATTCTCAATTTGCATAATTTTCCTTCCTCTCCTTTGATCAGCTTGGTTACTTTCCATTACTTGTCTTCCCAGGTCATTAATTTGTTCCTCTGCTTCGTCTAGCCTGGTATTTATTCCATTAAATGTATTTTTAATTTCATTTACTGTGTTCTTCATCTTTTTAAAAAATCTCTTTGTTAAGAGTCTCACTGATGACCCCTCCATTCTTTTCTCAAGTCCAAGAGTATGTTTTTGATTATTACTTTAAATTCTCTATCAGGCATATTACTTATATGTTTCACTGTGGTCTCTTGCAGTAGTTTGGTCCTGTTCTTTCATTTGGGAGAGATTTCTCTGTCTCATTTTGTCTTTCTGTGTGTTTCTCTGTGTTAGGAAAGTCAGCTACTTCTCTTGCTCTTAACAATAATAACCTTATGAAGAAGAGGTTCTATAGTGTCCTGTAGTGCAGTGTTCCATTCCCCAGGGCCTGGAGCTTCAGGGAGTGTCTCCTTTGTGTGTTGCATGTGCTTTGCTCTTGAGCCTTGGCCTCTTTTTCCTTCAGTTGTCTGCAGAGGCTCTCTTTGCCTATTATATCATTTTGTCCCCAGGAGGAATGGGGTGCATTTTAACATGGTATGTGGTCATCTGCTTGTGAAACAAGACCTGCTCCTGCTACTATCGGAAGCCCGGTCCTGCAAAATGCATGGGTCAGCAGATTTGGTGTTGGCAGGGTTTGCACCAGTCTTCTGGGGGAGGAACCTGCAGCACCAGGGCTGAGGCAAGTAGGACTGCGAAGGGCTGATCTGCGAAAGCATGAGAGGGCAGGGCTTGGTGCAAGCAAGTTAGTAACAAGTTTTGGCACCACACTGGTTCCTACAAGTGGCCACTGTCTATTCTGAGGGTTGGGGGAAGGAAATGGCACCTGCCAGCTCCTTTGTTCCTGAAGGGATCTCCTGGTGATCCCTGTATCTCTGGGCTATGCTCTCAGATGAGCAAATCTCTCCTTCCCTGACCATAAGGAGCTCACAAAACAGCCCATGCAGTTTTCCAAACTGCTGGTTCTACTTGTATCTGCATGGGCTATTTTGTGAGCTCTTTATGGTCAAGGACTCCACTTCCTACTGCCCTCTGTCCTCTCCGAGAGTAGAGCCTGCTGATTTTTAAAATTCCAGGCTTTGAGTCACACTGATTGTTAGAACTCAAGCTCTTCTCATTTACAAAGGCAAGTATTACAGGGAGCCCTGTTTGTGGGCTCCCTGGTGTGAAGCTCTATTTTCCATCCTCTCCATACCACTGGTTCTCTGCCCACTGAAGATTGACATGGTCTGTTTTGCTTTCAGACCATGTCTTTGTCCTTCCTAACTCCTTTGGTGTGGCTTCTTCCCTGCATTTAGTTGAAGAGTTTGTTCTGCCAGTCTTTTTCATGTCATTTTCTGGGTTATTTACACTGACATGAATGTTATTTAGTTGTATCCATGGAATGAGGTGAGCTTGAGGTCCTCCTATTCCACCATCTTCCCAGCCAACCTCATTCTACAAGCATTTCTGAAATGAAGTCCTCTATCTCTTGTAAACAGTTAACTGTATAGCCTTCAACTGATGTAAATTAGTCACCTAGTGGCACCTAGTGGCAAGAATACTTTATAAATGGTGCCCTGTATTTCATATTGCTTCACATTAGGACACATACAATGTTCTACTTGCAAATTTTGCTGTATTTAGTAACTATTAAAGGGATAATAGATTAGGTTGTAAGGGACAAGAAAATGGAACCTGTTAGGAAGCTATCTGAATAATTAAAGTATGAGATGATGGTGGCTCACTCCAATGTACTAGCAGTAGAGATGATGGGAAGTGGTCAGATTTTTTATATAATTTGAAGCTAAAGTCAGAATACATTGGAAATGAAGTTTGAGAAAGAAGTACACCTCCAAGGCATTTGGCCTTAGATATTCAATTCAAAGGATGGATTTGCCATCACCTGAGATGGAGAAAATCAAATAGAACATGTATAGGGGAGGGGGAAAAGATCCATAATTCAGTTTAAGACATGCTAATTTTGAGATGTCTACTGGCCATCCAAGTGCGGATGTCAAGTAGGCAGCTAAAAATACATATCTGCAGTCTGGGAAAGAAGACTAGATTGGGGATATAAATTTGGGGATCCTTAGCAGAAAGCTGGTATTTAAAGCTATTATACTGACTGAGGTTATTAAAGAATGAGTGCAGATACAGAAGAAAACAAAGAGCTGGCCCCTGAAATTCTCCAATATTAGGAGATCAAGAAGAAGAAATACCAGCAAAGACTGAAAATGAACACCAAGGAAAGTAGAAGGAAAACCAAGATATGTGTATTCTAAAAGTCAAGTGAAGGAATTACATCAAAGAAGAGTGATCAACAATGTCAACTGTTTTGCACAGATAGATCAGAATATGTGGGATAAGAATTAAAGAACATATTTAATAATGTAGAAGTGAATTTAACAAGAGCAATTTTGGTGCAGTAGTGGAATGAAAGGATTACAGCTGTTTTAAAGAGAAAATGAAGAAGGTACTGAGATGAATGAAATAGTTGTCTAGAACAGTAGAAAAGTAAGTGAGTGAGTGGAAGATAGTCTGATTGCCTCCCAGCAAAAGATTCTAGTTTGGATTCATGGTCATGACTTTAAAATGAGAACAGTCTTCATGTTGGTATACTTTTTTTCCAGCCACGTTCCATTGTAGTTATAGGTATAGCAGGGGCGAAGAATTTAATAAACCAGGGTTTTTGTTTCGCCAAGCAGTATGATGAAATGAGAGAGAGGCAAAGAGTCAAAAGTATGAGCAAGAGAGTAATCAGGGGCGCCTGGGTGGCACAGCGGTTAAGCGTCTGCCTTCGGCTCAGGGCGTGATCCCGGTGTTATGGGATCGAGCCCCACATCAGGCTCTTCTGCTATGAGCCTGCTTCTTCCTCTCCCACTCCCCCTGCTTGTGTTCCCTCTCTCGCTGGCTGTCTCTATCTCTGTC